>NW_002196634.1:0-683 GCF_000006515.1 Cryptosporidium muris RN66 | reverse complement strand
AAAAGTGGTTGCAACCAGGTGACTTCAAGTAAGCCAACAGTATATTTAAGTATTAGATTGTTTACTAGTATAAATTCATTTAACGAAAAAGAAAAGCTAAAATACTATGAAATGTATAATATTTTGGATTTTTCCAGAAGTATTCAACTATTACAGTTACCTAGAGAGCTTTCAAAGGTTGAATATTATATTACAAAACTAATATTATTACCTCCCCCACTGGATACTATCGATTTTTTAAGAAATCCAACTAATTTTTCTATTCTTAAGAAACTTATATATCCATGTTTAATTCATAGATGTCTCATAAGCCCACAAAAAAAACTTGATAAAATATTAAGTATATCTGAATTATGGAAAGATAATAATACTTATTTGAATATTTATAATAAGGATACACAAAGTAGTATGCTAAAAAAAGTTCTAGCTTCTGTAATGGCTAACAGACCTTTGTTATTTATTGAAAATATAATGAATGGCTTACGTATTTATAATACTTTACTTAATGTTGCTTTAAACATCTATAAAGCTAACATATCAAGAAATAATGACAACTCTAATTTAATATCTAATCAGTTAAGTAGATATAATGGTAATATTATAAGTCTTTACTTAGATAGCTCTATAGATAGTAAGATCTTAATGGGAGCATGGATTTGTGGTGAGAAACCTGGGGATTTTGT
>NW_002196572.1:749973-965821 GCF_000006515.1 Cryptosporidium muris RN66 | reverse complement strand
CTAAACCTAAACCTAAACCTAAACCTAACCTAACCTAACCCTAACCCCCCTAAACCTAACTATTAAAAAAAAAACAAATTTAACTTGATTTATTATTAGTTTTTTTATACTTTATAAAAAACTAATATAAATAATTGTGATTAATTCCTTAAAATACTGATATTTTATTGTAAAATATAATACATAAAATAATAAAAATTAATAAATATAATTGTTTTATATATTGTAGTAAAAAGATATTCTTTTGAATAATTATTTCTTTATACTATTAATATTTGAATTAAAGAGAACATAAAGAGCTAAATGAAGAAAAAGAAAAGTATTGGAAAGAAAAATAGATGAGAAATAAGGAAATCTTTTCAATTTAATTTGAAAATTTTTTTATAAAAATAACTACAAATCTCGTTACTAGCAAATAAAGGCTATGATAATACTAAATATAATAAAACTATAATGTATATTGAAGTAAATTTTATAATAATGAGGTTTTATATTTATAATAAATTAAATTATATTATATATTGAACTTATAATTTTTTTTATATCAATTGAAATTGTCCGAATAATTTCATAAATTCAATAATTTATACTTCTATAGTACTTTTTTTATTATTTTAATAAAAAAAAAAGTTGAAGGGTTTTAGATATAATTTAAATTTATAACAGGATTTTATATTTTAAGTTTTTTTTTTTATAATTTAATTAAATCACTATTTATAATTACCTAATTTTTTTTAGAATATATAGAGTTGATTATACAATCTTCTATTATTACCATTAAATTATTACAGAAGAAAAAAATTAAAGCTAAATTATATACAACTTATTTTATAAAAGATATTTAGAATATAGTCTAATAATATTAAGAAATTTTATATAAATAAACATAACTTTAAATACATATAATATTAATATATTAATTATTAAGTATCTTATTAAATATATTTGAGGTATATTAAATTCATATATTTAAATTATATTGAAATAGTGCAAACATAACAGTATAAATTATACTCAATAAAAAAAATACTATGAACTCACTTTTTTTTTATTTTGTTTTAATATTCTAGAAATTTGGTAATCTGTCGTTATTTAGTATCCATTTTTCGGGATATCATTATCTGAACATGTATACATACCAATATCAAACACATAAAAATTTACTTCAATTTTCTAAAAATAAACTATTTAGTAATTTATATCTAATTTCCTTATTATTTAAAAATTAGTAATACCCATCTTTATTTTTCCTGATTTATTTGTAATATTAAGTTGGATTGTTGCTAAAACTGTATCTACTGCAAATCCCATCGAAATAAAAATAAATTAGAATTAATTCCACTTTAATATTATAATAATTAGAATAATCGAATTAAATTATTGAAAAATCTCAATAGACATTAGACTTAATTCAAAATTGTATCTATAATGAATACCCGTGATAATTTTGAAGCTTATATTTGTAATCAGATACACATTCTATACTTTCACTTATAAAATTTGAAATTAATAAACTTTCTTCTTTAGCTAATATATTCCTAATATTCGTATCATTTCTATAATTCTTTAATTTAGTTTCCATAGGCATGTCAATATTTTAAGTAAGCATGACATAGTATAAAACAGCTTAACAAATAACTCAAAACTAAGATTATCAATAGAATAATATACTAATAAATTTATCACAAGAATTATTGCATGATTATTTTCTTATTTGATCCATCGTATATTCATGAAAATGATCTAGAGGGGTATTTTTAGGGAAGTATATAATGATTCCAAATATTTTTTTTTCCATTTCAGAAGAAACTAGTTTTATAAAATCAGAATTCTTTCAAGTATTAAATCTGTATATAAATATAAAGAAATAGATGACCATTTATCCAAATATTCACTTAATATTTTTATATTTTTTTCCATTTATAATAATGTAATTTAAATTATCTCTAAATATTAATATTTCTACTTTGGGTTGAACACATACTTTTAAAAATTTTTGAAAATTGTCATTCTTTACATATTTAGCTAAGCATTCAGATATTATGAATATTTTAAATATAAATATAATTGACTTTATCATTATATAATTTAATAATGTAATAATAATATAGAGTCGTCTTCACACAGTACAAAGTGATATTTTAGTGTAGTTTTCATTTAAATATAATTATTTTTAATAAATCATTTTATAATGAAATTCGAATATTCCAATAAATAATACATTATATTTTTTCACAGGGTAATATATAATTTAGTTACTAAATGTTTATAAACTTAAATATATTAGAATATAAATATTTTTTCTAGTAAAATTTATTATATATTATTATTTTTTTTTCATAATATTATCTAAATTTATTTTATGATTGATTAAAGTTTATATATGTTGTATAAATACACCCTATTAGTTTAATTACACATTCAATACAATATAAATTGTATATTGACAAGTATATATCTTAGACATTAATTTTAGTATCTTATTAAAATAACGTATAAATTGTAAATTTCTTAATTTCAACTTAATAAAATAATAAACCATATCAAACATTTAAATTCCTTTCTATCTAGCTTATCTAAAAAAAATCAATCCAACTACAAAGTATTACCGATATAATTATTAATTTTTCTAAAAACCTTTAAACAATATCTTGAAAAACATCACTTAAAATGAAGCATTAAACAAATAAATATATTTATTACTTAAAATGGTATCATTAGTTCATTAAATCAAAATATCAAAAACTTCAATATTAAGAAAATATTCAAAATTTATTATTTAGGTTAAATTGATAACACAACTCAATTTTTCTAATTGAGTTGATATGCCTCCTGACATCTGATGACGTTCATATTTTACTTACTATATGGTCTAGAAATTCATATAAAAAACCATTAAACTTTAAACCAAAAATTCTTGAAGTTCTATTTATTTCAAAATACACATATCTAAACAAAAAATAATGACTCACTTTTTATTTCTAATCGATTCGACATACTTCCTGGCCTCTGGTAAATTAAGTTCTTCTGCACCTGGTAACATTTCACTTCTTTCATAATTTACTATGCATCCTAGAAATCCATATAAAAAACCATTCAAATTTACACTAAATTTTTTTGAGATATTTTCTAATGATCTTTCCCTAAGACCAGAATTTGTAAAAAAATAACGTATGCCAGTATGATAAGATCCTTCAAGTGAAGAAACTTCCATTAGTAAGTATAGAATTAGAAGAGATAAACTTGCAGATTGCATTCTAGGTAAGAAAAAAAGTAAAAATGACGGAAATTCAAAAGAATCGGAAACTCCTGATCTATATAATTCGATCATTGCTAGACAACTTAAATTTCCAAATGTTTGTGGTGATCTGATAGGAAATATGAATGGTATTGATAAGTTATGTGATACTAAAGTTGAGCCTCTTTCTGTAAATAATCTTGGAGATCCATTATTACATTGAGTAATATACCGAGTTAATGATTCATGTGATTCAGCAGTTAGAAAGTCCCTAAGATTTTTATTACCAAGAAACTCGTCAACTCTCTTTTTCATATCTAGACCAAAAAATACGGAATTAGTACAAAATATAACAAATAGTAAAACAATAGCTTTCTGAATATAACTACTTAGTCCATATGTTAATGATATCAAGTAGATCATAAAATTAAGAGTATTGTCGCATTTTTGAATTTTTAGCACTTTAAATACATGTTGACAATGAATGGCCTTCTTAACTATAGGTGGATTATATGGATATGCTTTGTTTCTCATAGCACTCATTTGTGTAGAAGCTTTAACAAATGCAAGTTCAAATTTATCTTGAGATTTTTTATTGTGATAAAAAAAATCAAATATTAAATACCAAAGTCCAATATATTTTCTCTCTAAATTTCTATGATGAAACCATAGCTCTGTTTTAAGAAATCTTGGATTCTTTGTAAACAAGTCTATTTCATTGACACCTATTAAGAAATGGCCAATCAAAGGTTTTGGAAAATCTTGAACATCTGTGACAGTTACTTCAAAAAAATCTGAAATTTGTGAACTTGGAGTTTCCAGTGAACCTGGACTTTCCAGTGAACCTGGACTTTGTGAACTTGGAGTTTGCGGTGGACTTGAAATTTGTAGTGAAGTTGGAATTTGTAGTGAAGTTGGAATTTGTAGTGAAGTTGGAATTTGTGGTAAATTTTCAGCTGCAAATGTATAATCCAAGTAATTTAGTGAAATAAATAATATATATATTAAATAACCCATAAATAAATTATAAAATACCTCCTTAAAGATAACTTATTATCAATAGTTTTAAAATTGAAGGCCCTTAATAGTAATAATTGAAAGTAAATAAGTACATTGTGTGTTGTGTGATCTTTTATACTACTTATCTACGTCTTCCCAAATTTATTAAAAAAGTTTATTATTTCATATTTAATTGATTTCCTATATATATATATATATATATATATTAAAATTGATATATTCTAATATAATGCATTTAAAAGTTCGAGATAATATTTTTACTTGATTAGGTAATTTTATTATTTTAATATTTTTAATTGCAGACTTCACTATAAGACACCTTGTAACTTAATTTTCTTTACATATATTTTATTTTCAATAATTTTATGGTTAGTAAATCCTAAATTATCTGTAGCTTTTATTTTCCCATTTACTATACCAAATATATTACTTTAAAATTTTAGATTATTAACAATATTAAATCTTTTTTTCAAATCAGAATTGGGTATTAATTAATTGATTAAGGTTATATTATTATTAAAAATGATTTTTATAGATAACATTATATTAGATCATTTTTATTTTTGCTTATTGTGGAGTATTTTTACTAAATTACTTGTTTGGGATTAAAAATAAAATAAGCTAGGATATGTACAATAAATTTTTTATAATATTTGCAACCTAATATGTTTTGAAATATTTAGATAAACGTAATTTAAAATAATTAGGTATACTAGTAATATGTATAATAAGGAAGAATTGAAATCTTATTAATAAATATTTGTAATTTTTAATTTACACAAAATTTATTAAATAACAAGATAGGCTGTTTTTTTTTTCAAAAAAAATTAAATATCTAAAGTAGCTATGATGTGTCATTACATGAAAAAAATAAAAAATAAAAAAATTCACGCTTATATTTTCAATTTTATTAAAATTAGTCATACAATACATTAAACATTTCAAGTTTGAACTAGATATTAAGGTTAATATTTCTTAAAAAGATCTATTATTTTATAAATATGTATGATATAGATTTTCAGTTTTTTTCTTATAGAGCAGATATTTATTAGATATTATAAAATTTTATACTTTTTAAGATTTAAGAGTTGTAATATTTGAATTTGGTGATGGCTCCCACGAATACATGAAACCATATTCAATAGTAGTCCCCTTAGCTGTATCTATTTGTTCTTCATTTATACCTAATATTATTGTCTTATTATTATCTGTGTTTCTTAAACTAGATACAAATTTTCCAGCTTTAGCAGTAGTATTAGTATCTTTAGATATTGTTGGTATTGATGATTCACCTTCAATATAAATAAATCCTGAATGAGCACGAGAAACTTGACTAGTAAGATTTGTAACATTTGGTAAGATATTTTTTAGCTTATTTGAGAATCCATACCATGGATTCACAATAATTGGTAATTTTTGTGCTAAAGAAATATTTCCTACTAAAGCATATTCACTAATAGCAGAACATTGGCATTGTATTTTAACTTCACTTAATATTGAAGAAGAATTAATTTGGTAAGTTTCACATTGTTGAGTAGACCAATAGTTATCTACGAGAACAGCACATTGTAACTGAGTAGTATTTGTAGGTACTGCTAAATTAAGTTCTACAGTAAATGATACAGGTGATGGCAAATTTGAAATTGTATAATCAATTGAGCAAACATATACAGCTGCTGATGCAACAGTTATTTCAACATATTTATTTGTAGGTGCCACATTATTAATAATATTACTTATAGCAGTAGATGGTATAGTAGTAACTGCAAAAGTTAATGTATTATTTGGACATGAAGGTATCCAATATGAATCAACATAACCTTCATTATAGAATTTTGGATTCATTTGCATAAAAATAGATTGTATCAAGTGATATTTGATGGTATTTATTAATTTTATAGAAGGAATTTTTAAAGATCCCACTTTAATTCCAGATTCTAATTGTATAGGAGATATTGTTTGAGAATTAAATTGCAGATTAGATTTTGGTCCTAACCATTGGAATGAATCACCAGGTCCACTAAAGAAAGAAAGTCTATTTCCAACTGCTTGTGTTAAATAGAATAATATTTTTTGATATTGCTTATTATCATTGAAAAAATTCCATCCATTAGTAGCTGCTAAAAGATCTATTGTTTCAAGTAGTAAAAATTTGAAACCAGGATTATTGGCACATTCTGCATTAAGTGTATTGTTTGCAATTGTAATAAATGGTCTAAGAGTATCAATATTACTTTCTGGATTATCATAGGCTGTTTGTAATATTAAATTAATAATATTAAAAACCATCAATTTAGATGCTGAGAAATCTGCTGCTGTTGGAGTTTGTTGTTCTTCTATAAGCATTTTAAATAATATATCATAATAAGTGTCCCATACAAGATTTTGTGTAATAGGCTGTGAAAATAAGGCAATACCAATTTGTAAAGCATCAATTAAATTTAAATATGTAATTTCATGAGTTGCAACTGCAATTAAATCTTGAATTTGTTGATTAGAATCATATGGATTCATTTTAATTTGAACTGATGGGCATATAGGTCCAATCTGAGTATTATTATATGTACAATATGGTGTAATATAATTTTGTTTAACTGATATATCACATGGTATTAAGCATCCACTATTAGATGGTGTTAAACCTCTGACAAAAATATACCAAATAGGTACTATTGATGGAAGCCTTATTGATTGTTGAAGTAATTGCAGACTATCCCCAAGTATTAGTATTTTTGATGATGAGGATATGATAGGATCTGATGAAGCTATTAATCCTATTGTTGGGAAGAATGAAGATTGTACTTGCGTAGGGAATGCTAATTGAGATATCCAAATATAATTAGTATCACTAATAGATGATGAATTTACATTAGGACTTAAGACTTTCACAGTTCCTAAATGAGGAGGCATATCAGCACTTATATAATATAAAAATTGTCCAATACCTTTAGGAGGTGATGTTGGAATTTGATTAGCTAATGATCCAAAACTTATAGGATTAATTGAAGTATTCATAGATGATGGAATTGCATAGAAAACAATAAAGCAATTTATATTTTGATCAGCAAATAATGAATATGGTTTAATTATAGCAGATATTGTAACCTTATTTGGAGGTATCATATATGAAGCTTGGAGTTTATTTGGAATAGTTGTAAGTTTCATTGTATTATATCCATCGCAAACTAAATATGATGTAAATATAATCATAGTTTGAAGATCTGTAAAAAAATTTGAATCATTTATTTGAATTTGAACACTAAATGTTTTGTTAGTATTTAAAAATGGTATAGTTCCAAAATAATGAGAACTTTGTATATGATCCCAAGGATTTACTACAGATTCTATAAGAAATACTTGGGGTATAGAAGTAGGAAACATTGGAAGTTCTGATAAATATGCACATGTTTGAGCTTTTAAGAACCACTGAGGATAATTATTAGGATATGTAATTGATTCAACCCACCATCCTATTTCTGAATATCCATATACTGTCATTGGAGTAGTAGTATTTTGAATAAATAATAATGGTGTAGTTTCAGAATAATGGCCATTAGTTATACTTGTACTCCATAAAGTTGTAGTAGATGAACTATTTTGAAGTGTATATGGTATCTGAGTTTCATTTAATACACAATTTACTAAAGGACTGTCTTTAGTTATATTCATACATATTTCAAATGCTTGATCTTTTAGGGTTGTTGCACCATATATTTGAGTAACTGGTTTTTTTGTTGTATAACATTGCCATTTAACAGATACATCTGTCATTTCAACAGGTAAAGGTATAAACCTAGCACCTCTACATCCTGATCCTGCACCCAATGTATTATAAGAACCATACATTCTTTCAATATACTGTTGAGATATAGCATAAAATGATCCACCAGGTGTAATTGTTTTAGTAGGGTTAAAAAAATAAGAGGTTGGCCAAATTATACGAGGACCTTGAATAAATATACCATAAAATAATTGATTGACTATAGATACACCTGGATATTGTCCTACTATTCTTTTATAATAGTCATTTTTATTTTGATTTGGTGTGCCTAATCCTATATATGATACAGTTTGAAGTATATTAGTTATCAGGCCTGGTTGATCAAGTGCAGATTGAAAATATCCTTTAAAATTAAGAGGAGGTGGATAATAAGGAGTTTTATATTTTACACTATTATTAAAAATTTGTGAAGAGCAATAACCAGTGTTTGTAAAACCATAGTTATCAATTGAAGGAACTAATGGATATGTACCATTATAAAAACAGCCACCAATAAAATTATTTTCAATAATAGTAAATGGAGGACCTGTATTATTTAATATTCCAGTAATATTTGGAGGATTCATTACAATATATTTGTTAAAAAAGCTATATGTTTGGAGGGTATTACGTTGAAATAAACTTCTTGAATTATTTTTTTGAAGATAGGTTAAATCACCTGGAAAACTTGAGTTCTTAATTGTTGCTCCCAAAGAATATGGAGCTGTTGGATAATAAAATACAAAACTATTTGAACAATTTTTTTCTAATTCTACAGGAAGTCTTGTTGGAGGGATCACTCGAGCAGGTGTTACAGTATATGGTATATTTGTATAGCCCCATGTAACAGCTGCTTTATTAAATACGGCTGTTACGTTATTATAATAAGGTACAACTTTCATCTGATATACTGGAGTTATTACAGGTAAAAAACCAGCTAAACCTGTTTTAGGTGGTATCCACATTGAATTTTTTGAGTTTGCAGTAGTATTTGATAAATCAGCTATTGTAATGTTAAATCCATTAACATAATAATGTTCACCTTTTGTTCCTATTACGATATCTTTTGGAAGAATATATTCAGGTAAAAAAACCTTGTATATTATTGGTAATGTAACAGTTGTATTAAATAGGGGAGCTAAATTAAATACTGATGGTAAATTATACCAAGTTTCACTGTACACATGAAGCGATAACCAATCATATGAGCTTGTTCCATTTATACTATACTCTGAGCTTGTAAAATAAGGAAATAAGCTTTGAATCATTTCACCAGTTACATAATATGTTAGATTTGTATATGTATAAGTTTGAATAGCAGTTGGAGATATATTATTTAATATTTCTGTGAATGCATTACATACTGGTAATATTGTAGCAGAATTACTAATCGACAAAGGTCCATATTGAGTATTAATTTGAGATGTTCCATTAATTAAATTTTGATTGCAAGAAAATTCAACTGAAACTGGATCTGTTATATTTAAATTTCCAATTGTTATTGTAATTGGGAATATAAATTGACACTGAGTTACTACAGGGGGATTTGATGATGCACCCCATAGAGTTTCATAATATGGTGGTGTTGGTTGTGGAGAATCAACATTATCTCCATATGGTGAACCTGATTGTGATAAATATGGTTCAACACTTCTTTCTGGATATGGTTTTGGTTTAATTTGACAAACAGTAGGACATATCTCCAAAATTAGTATAATACCCAGTACTAATAGATATATAAAGAATCTCATTTTATTTATATATAAATATTATCTTTAATTTAATAATGAAACTTAAATATATTGTTAAATATTTGTTACACTTTTACTGCATTTTTAATACATGTGTTTTTGTTAACACACCTTTTTGTCAAAAGGAGGCTTGGGACGACAATAAATTGTAATAGCCGCTGCTTACGCGCCTTAAATATCGTTATGACCCGCATGCGCCAAAAACAGTTATTAGGACTTTTTTGACTTGTTAAAGTAAATAGTAATAATGCTAAAATTAATACTTTATGGATAATCTCGAGGCTTTAATACATTCAAAAAAAAAGGAGATTAGTGACAAATTAGGTATGCTGAAATATTTTAATCCATTAATATAGAGGAATTGTATGACTATATTAATTAATACTATTTTACTTTTATTATTATAGGCAAGAAGAGCTGGATATCTCGTGGTAAATTACGTAAGATAGAAGAGGAAGAGCTTTTAAAAAAACAAAAAGAAATAGATGCAAAGAGAAAGTTATCAGATGATATAGAGGATGAAATCAGTATTGAAGTTAAGGAACGGAAAAAAGATAATGAATATTTAGATGTACTAGATGAATATAACAAAACTACTAAGACAATACCTAGTAAGTTTGACGTAATATATCATTTAAGGCTTTTAAATGAGCCTGCAACATTATTTGGGGAAAGTGATGAAGCTAGATATAATAGGCTCCGTAAGGCTGAGTTAAGAGGACAAGCAAATATTGAATTAAAGATTGGGCAACAAAATACATATTTAGAAGGTTTAGGAACAAGGATGCCACTTTATTCAGTAAATAATGATAAAGAAGAAGAGATAAGTATTGTTAGTGAAGATATTAAGCAAGAGAACAATGAATCTAAAGGTGAATTTGTATTGCGTTGGATTTCAATTCAATTGGAAGAGTTGAAAAAACAATTAAAAAATAGAAGTATTGAAGAAGCTGAAAGTAATAAGGGAAAACAAGAATCAGCTCAATATTACCAGACTGAGAGAGATCTGAAGCCATTAATAAGATTATTAAGATCAGAGTCTCAAATGGACAAAGAAGTTTTAGATAAGCTTTATGAAATAGTACAATATTGTTGTTCACGTGAATACATTAAAGCTCATGATAAATACATAGAATTGGCTATTGGAAATGCTCCATGGCCAATGGGGGTTACAATGGTTGGTATTCATGAAAGAGCAAGTCGTACAAAAATCTTTTCATCACATATAGCTCACGTTTTGAATGATGAAACAACACGCAAATATATTCAAATGTTTAAGAGATTAATAACACATTGTCAAAGACAAAGACCAACTGATCCTTCTAAAATGGTTTTGATTGGAAAGTTTGAACATAAATTGAATAAATAAATAGCATAGGGATATATCTATAGTACTATTATTTAGTAAAATGTATTATTTTTACAATTATTCATGTACACTTATATATCTAATAGTAAGAATTATATGTAAATATTTGTAGAATTAATGAAGTATCTTTTTCTCTTTAATTTATTCTTGTTAATTATAGGAAGAAATGTTGGATTAGTTAATAGTTCTGTTATTTGTATTTTCAAGATTTCCAGTTTCGCATCTTTCAGCCTCATCTGAATTTAGACATTTCTTCAGTCTGTCCCAAAAAATAAGACACGTGTAAAATAAAACTTGCATTAGAATAATTCTATACTCATAGCCTAAATCTATCCAAAACCATCCAGTTCTTTGTGGCCGAATTCTCATAAGTGATAGGTGTCCTCCTTCATATAACACAAGAAGATATATAGGATTAGACCATTTATCAGTAATATTTTGACAATCATCTCTACCAAATGAATTAATTGGTAAAAAGGAAACATCAATAATTCTTCTTTTAATAGCTGAAGATTTACTAAGATCTTGATGTTCATATGGAATTGGTTTTAGTTCATAAGGTTGCATCCATCTATTTTGTCTTTGAATTTGAACAAATAATCTTCTATGTTCTGTTATCATTGCTACAGCTCTTCCATCATGAGATATGGCTATTGATGATAAATCTTTTGTATATGACCAATATTTGTCAAATACACGTGAAATTTTGCTATCTTTTAAAATTGCATCATATTGTGATGCATTAAAATTTGCTTGGGATAATTCAATAAGAGATTTAGATTTGGTATTTGTATTTCCTTTTAGATTTACAGCTCCTATAAAAAACAGGTAGGCATAAACAATATAACCAAAATCTCTAGTAATATCAAGTAGAGGATATCGTACAACTCTATCATCATTTGCACTATAAACTCTATTTTTTGATTTAGTATATAGGCAAGATGATAAATCTTCACAGTTATCAGAATATTCAATGAATTGTAATTTATCTGTAGAAATGGATTTAGGGAAAATAAACATATGCCTTATTAATGGATAACTTTCATACCAAACAGTATTTATTGAAGACTTTGACTCATCAAGATGGAATGTCTTAATATGATGTACAAGTCCAACTTTGTTAGATTCAATCTGAATTGCTAACACAGATTCCTGATCAAGTAACTCATTCTTTATTGATGAATTTGGAATATCAGGACTTTTAGTATTAATAGAGCTTGCTCCTATTTTACTTGAGAAATTAAAAGATTGTAATAGAATAATATCTGAAGAAAAACTATTAGATCTATTTACTTTTGGTCCATCTGTCTCAATAGGTAGTTCTGGTACCAGGCATGATTCTTCAATAAGAATCCCATTTGTATTTCTACATGTAGTGTTACTTAATGATTTTTCATATATATCTCTAAGCATGTCGTATGTTACAGTTCTTCTGAAGGTGAATATATCACTGTGTCTACTATAATATATTCTTCGTGATCCCATTGAAAACGCAGTTACATCCGTATTACCTGGAAATCTGAAGAGCATATGATTATTTAAATGAGTACCATTATTAACTTCTCCCTTTTCATTGTAAATATTATACATAGATAAAAACCACTGAGCTGACTGGTCTACAATCTTTCTATATACAATAGCAGTTTTCAGTGTTGACTTGTCTACATACATAGTAACTTGTTGACTTTCAATAGATCTCTCCATTATCATTTCCCACTTCTTATCATTGTTGCATTTTGATCTAGATAGAAAATAAATTAAATCATATAGCAATACTACAGGGTCATTCTTATAATCAGAGCCAGTTTTGATTGAATCTGATTCTGATGATATATCAAATCTTATATGTCGTCCAATACCCTTGTGGGTCCAACGTAAAAAATAATTAAGATTTAGGATCCACCCAAGATACCGAAGAATTTTAATAGATAAGCCTTCATATAGTTTAAAATTACTAAGTTGTATCAACCAACTACTAGGAAAACACTTTACATAATCTTTATAAATTCCAGATGTTTGCTCATTATTTCCATAGTATATTGGGCATACACCCATAATTTTATTTTCAAATATTTTTATTGAAGCAGTACATCTATTATAAAAGGAATTTGATAAAACAATAGATTGTTCAAATTCACTTATTACATCATCATATATTGATAAATCTGATAAATATACAAGCCACTTATATATTCTAGTAATAAAGCTTCTTTTTAGCCTGTAAATTAGCTTTAAAAAGATATTTTCACATATAGTATAATTATACAAAATAAGGCTCTTAGCTAACTCTTGATAACTCCAAAATAATCTCACCATCCATCGGTATAATGATATAAGATTTTTAAATAAGAGTTTCAGTCTTCCAGAATTACCAACTTCTAAATTACTATTACGCCTTTCAAATAGATATAGAAGAAGCCTAAGTTGAATTTTAGTATTTAAGTAATTTTGATACATTATTTTTACTGCCTTATCTTCATGTACTTTAAGAAGGTCCTCATCAGAAAATCTTGCTAGCCATGCAGATATACTTACTATAATATTTGATGATTTTTGTTCTATATTATTAAATAATTTTGAAATATCTTCATCAAAAATTTTCTTATTATTTAAATTTTGAGAATCTATATTTAGCAAAATATCACAAGCCAGTGAAAATTCCCTAGATTTGCAAATAAAAGAAAGTTGCCTTAAGAAATTATCAACACTTTCAAAGGCAATTGACTCATTTTTTAATAAAATTTTACTATTCTCAAAAACTCCTGATTTCGAATATCTATAGTTAGTATATTTTCTTAATTCAGAATAATTCAAATTTTTAAATTTCTTAAGATAGCTATACTCCAATTCTCTATATTGTTGAAAAAAGTGTTCATCTGCTTCAGAAACATATAAATCCCATAGAAACCTTGTAAAGGGAGCTGTTTGATTATAATTTCGATTAGGATAATTCATTGTATTATAAGATATTAATTCAGTAATAATATTAGGGGGAAAAATTGAAGGATCATTAGAAATTGAAGAAGTTAATAATTTTATCGTTGAAAAAGCTAAAACTTCTCTTAATGATTTCCTATAGATTCTCATTGTTGATTTATTCTCATTATCCGAGGTGGCACCATTCAAATTTTTATTTGAGTAGCCATTCCTAGTTAATACAAATAAATAAACATAGCGATAGTCTTTGTCAACCCTCAAAATACATTGTGATTTTCTTTCTACGGTACATTCATCTATTGTAAAAAATTCACTTGTCTTATTATTTAAGTATTCATTAAAATTAAGAATTTCCGTCTCTATATTCTCTAAACTATTCTGAAATTTACTATTTCCAGAAGTAGAAATTTTGCTATATATTAAATTATGTTGAAATATTCTTGTTAATTTTTTGAATACTTTCTTAAAACGATTGCTATATGTACTTGGCATCAATATAATATTATGACCATAGTCTTGTATATCAAGCTTCATAAAATTATTTTGATACAAGTCCATACCAAAATTACTTTCTGTATTATTACTTATATTTTCATTGTGAATATCTTGCCATTTGGCAACTCTTCGTTTTATTGCATTCCACAATTGTGGTTGATTCTTACTCTTTTTTGTACTAGTCATTACTGATATATCCCTTATTTGTCCTTGATTATTTCCTGACAAATTGTCAATATCCATTCTTAATGATTCACTAATGCTTGTATCCAAGTACAAAATTTCTGCGTCGATTAAACTTGGTAGATCATCTTCACTCATCAAATTATAAAGTGAAGCTATTGAAAGTGCACCAAATAATAAAAATAAACTCAAGTGAAGCCATGCATTAATATTCATTTTATCTATTAATTAAAAGCATTATGGACTTCCATACAGAATTTAAGTATTATAGACTAGTTGGTAGCTATCCTAGCCTACTATTAGAAAACAAACCTAGTAGTATTGCGGGTACGTGACGAAACCCTACAAAAGTAGTAATGTAATTCTATAGATCAACAAAGACATTTTGATTATTCTATTAAAAATTGCTATTTACTTATTATATTATATTTAATATACACTAAATATTACTTTTTTCTTCTTTTTTCTCCTCAGAAAACTACAAATATTTCTTGTATATTTGAGATTATAAAAATACCTAAATAATATTTTAAATAAGCCTAAAATTTAGACATTATAGTTATTGAACAAATTATATTGTAATACAAATTCTCTTTGAAATTCTGCATCCTGAAATTACTTTTTACCATATGGCGGGATATACCCATAGGCTTATGGTACTGCATGAAATAAGTAAGCTACAAAATTAATACCTTTGAGGTAATATAAAGTACTCGGCAATTTTATTAACATATTTATATGAAAGTAGATGGTAACTCTGATAAATATGAATCTGATGAATACTTAAGAGAGTTGGGGTTAAATGAAGAAGAGATTGATTTATTAAAGTGCACCATAGATACTCTAAGATCTCTAACATATACACTAAAAAATGTAAATATTTCTAATAAATTCAAGATATCTTGTGAACTTTTGCAGTTATATAGTGCAATAAAACAGGACTTCCTTGGTGATTTTCCAGCTATTATTTTCGCATCATATAGCAATTACTGGGACGTTTTAACAATGGGATTAGAAATGTGCTGTTGTTCTAACAAGGTTATGGAGGAATCAAATTTGGATATATCATCAAGAAAATACTTAGAATATACTCCGTACTCATATTCTATTGAAAGTTCACCAAATTTATATGAAAACTCTTATTTTGAAGATCATGGAAATAATAGTAAGAATGATTGTTGTTGTTTAAATATAAAACAAACCATATTAGATCTTACAGCGCATACAGTGAATATGATAAGTTTATGGATTGATTCAAGCATCTGTAAAGATCAGTTTATTGGCTCATTGTACAATATATTAGTGAGGTTTTCACTAGTAATACTACCAAGATTTTTAAATTCATGCATTTCATTTTCTCTTAATCATGACTGTATGTGTAAATTACAATGGCTGATAAAATTTCATGAAAATTCTTTGAATAGTATATCTAGATATTGGAATAAAAAATTAAAATTATGGACATCACTATATAATTTTGTATATTGTTCTTGTAGATATAATGAAATATTTGTTATATTAACAACTAATAATGTTCCAAGTATTTCTAATATAGAAATTGATAATATAGAGAGTTTATTGGAGGAATCTATATTTTTTCTGGTAAACACTTTTAATAATATATATAAATTAGGTCAAATAGGACTCAAGATTTTTATTGTTGCATCATTTTCAGATATTTTAACTTGTTTTGTAGAATATACTTTGAAATTATTAATAATTAAATATGGAGATAATTCAGATATTAAATATAAAGAGAAAGCAAGGTTATTATTAAATTTTAAACAGGAAATACCAAATATTGAAGATTTAAACAAGAAAAGGGCTTCATTTGGATTTGATGAAGTTAAAATTAGCAGTGAAAATATTAATACTGATTACATTAAGATGGATGACCATATTCAAGACTGGATTGGTTTAACTAAAATTGGAGATGAAAAGATCAATCATAATGATAATAAAATAAAATTTGACAATTTTTCAGGATTTAATAATAAAAATTTGAAGTCTAATGATCTATCAAATAATTCGAGTGATTCCAAATTTAATAGTACTGATATTAGTCATCTTTCAATATTGGATTGTCTTATCTTACTTGCTTATAATGAAAACCTGATTGAAATAGACTTATTATATAATAGAGAAATCAAGGGAACATTTCGTAGTATGGTTTATAGTATATTTAAAGATTTGGCTTTAGAGTCAGAGTCTTACAAACTAGATGATCTTAGCTTTCTCAACAGTACGTTAAATATGGCACATTATATCAAAAAGTGTTGCAATATAAGAGAAAATAAGGAAATAGATGATTTTAAAGACTTTAAAAGTCAAATAAATTTGTTCATTAATAGTCCATCTCACTTGGTAGCTGCTACAATTTTTCTATGTAGTCGGATTAAAGATGTATCTTTATTAACAAATTACTTCGAATTATTATATAAATGTTTGGTATCAAGTAAAGATTTTTCTAGTCATATTGTGATCCCATTATATCTAAGGTTATTATTTGAGTCTTTAAATGTATTAAATGTTGAAAGCAATTATGTTGAAGTTATATTTAAAATTTTATTGGGAAACATAGAAAATGAAGAGCTATATATATTGAGTCCATTTCAATGGATCCAATCTCTGATTATTTATACAAAAAGTGTACATGGAACAAGTGTATCTGCAATTATTTTAAATTTTCTTGAATCATGGACTAGCAGGGCTTTCAGCATATACAATACTGATATTGGTATAAATGATAGTATTTCGATTAATCAAAGAAATGAACTTTCTTCTTGTATTACTATTTGTGGAATTTGTCCTAATATTGGAGATATTTTTAATGAGTTGAAATTAAGTAGAGTTGATAATTTAACAAAAAATTGTTGGATTCTACTGAAGTACTTTAATAAAAGTATTAGCTATAGGAATGATGCTACAGCTAGGCTCCTTAAGTGTTTTAACCTGGAAGCTAATTTTTCAGATCCTCTTGATATTAATCGACTTAATACTTTACCGGAAATATCTCAACGCTTTTGGATTTTGGAATCAGCTTCATCATTTAGTCAGCTTTTTTTCGCACTAAATCTAACACAAGAAGATCCTAATAGTTCAACTATATCTCCATTAGTAACCCCAGATATTTCCCAATTATCTAAATTCCTTTCAGTTTGTAGCAATAAAAGAATTCAAATCTCGATTAGATTATCTGCCCTAAACTCTCTATGTGTAGCATTAACAAGTTCAAAATTCACAAGTCAAATATTTTTTATATTGGTGGATGAATTGATCAAATTAACCTTAATTTTCAAATGCAAACAATTTTATTTTATTAAAGAGGACCAAGATCAAAATATCAATGAAACTGGGGTTGAAAATTTAGATTTAGATGGACTTTCAGGAATTGCAGATATGGTTCAGAAACATGAACAAATACTCCTATATCATCTAACTCTTTCTTTAACAGCAATATTCGTATCCAGAGCAAACTATAAAACTTTTAGATATTTTATTTTAAATAATTATGGTTTATTGTTAATGGAACATCTTATTCCATGGATATTTTCTAATTCCATACATTGTAGAACAAGTTCATCATCAGTTTTGATAGTTTTAATACTATTTTTTTTATATAGTGACGAACAATTTCATACAAAAAGTACAAAAAGTGTATCTGATGTTTGGCCTATAATAGAACTGAATAATACAAACAATAAATTAGATATCCCCACATATATATATAATATGTTAATTCTTCCTGGTTTCGTTAGACCATTAGAAAATAACCAGAAAAGAGATTATACTAAAAATAGATCTAACGACATGGATATTTTAAATATTAACAGCTCAAGTTTCACTTTAGAGTTTCCATTATTCAGTCAATCACTTGATATATCACCAGTAAAAACAATTTTACAGGAGGTTGATGAGTTACTAGATCGCAAGTTACATTATCCAGATGAACAAGATATACAAGAAGTTATTCAAGCAATATTCTCAGATTCATTTCCTTGGACTATTAAAACGTGTTATTGCATAATTTATGGATTAGGAGTTCCTTTTCTATACCAAAAGTTAGATAGTATATTCAAATATTTCATATATCAAACAGTTCAAAATTTAGAAATGGAATATCTCAATTTCATAGATATGAATTTGGAAATTGACTCTTCTAAAGGTTCTGAATTAGTTGCAATACTTAGTATTATAAAGAATATACTAATGCAATGTTTCCATATCAATTCTTTTACTTCTGATCAATTAATTAATCAACTTACTTTGCATATTATAGATATCATTACTGTAGTATATGAATTAATCTATATTCCTGAAGATAATAATAATAGACTTCAAGTAAATTCCAAGCCTAGCACTACTTATTCACTTTACATTAAAAACAATAAGTCTGAATTATTCAGGAAATCCTTTAAAAATAGCAAAATTACAAGCTCTCTTGTTATTATGGGAATTTTTGATACCATCTACTCTTGTCTAAATTCTTGCAATGGTCGAATAAATGAAATATTTTTTGATTTACTTCCTAGAAATATATCTTGGACAAAATTGATATTCCAAATATCAAGATTATCTTTTAGTACATCTTCAACAGCTTGTCTTTTAGCATTAAAACTTGCTTCGAAAATGCCACTTAAACAGTGGATCCAAGAAGATTCTATATATACTATTAAATGTATAAAGTTCTTTTTAGTAAATTTAATGGGAGATCATGAAGATGACTCAAAAATTGAACAATCAGCTTTTCAAAATTTCTTATATTTCCAAAATTTACTAGATATATTGAGTAAACTTATCATTATACCTAATGACCATCCATTATCTGTCTTTTTAAACTCTTCTATATTGGAATGGTTACAAATTGTTGAACTTAAAACAAATTCATTTGCAATTCAAGCCTATACATGGGAATTAAGATATCAATTTTTTTTAAATTGGATAAGACAAGATAACATATTGTCATGGAGTCAAATTATATACAATCTAAGAATAAGTAATAATAAAAATGGTGATAAGAGAGATAATTTAACTTGGGGTTCTATTACAATGTTTGCTATAAATAAATGGAAGCTTTTGCTTGATATATTTTCCAGCGATCCCAACTTGGCTTTTTCATGGCAAATTTCTAGTTTATATGATTGTTATGATAATGTACTACAATATATGAATATGGTATTAAAATTTCACTATAAATTTCTGAATAAAACTACGTATAATTTGGAAAATAAGAAGATACAAGATTTAGAAGTTATTAAAGTTTTTGAAATAACCTTCAAAGAAATTTTAGATCTAATTACTGAGATTATTAAAACATCAGATCCTCCTAATTTAGATATAATGGGATCAGAAATATCCATAAAAAAATCTTCAAATCTTCTTCCAGATATAAAAAATAAGTTTTCTATTCGAGTATCTTGCTCAACTATTAATTTCTTGTACAAACTTTTGAAATATACCCCTCAGAATAATGAAATTTTAGATGAAATATCCAAACTTCAAAATTGGTTTTATTGGATATCAAGCATTATATCTGTACAATATGATATAAAAAATAGACTTCAATCTGCTCAAATAATTCTATCTACTGCTAGAGTTCACCCAGTTAATATTAATTCATTAATACAGCGTATTTCTTGTATAATACAGGTTATAGATGATACGAAAAATACGATGACCATAAATGAACTTATAATTTCACTTTGTTTAAATATAATTTTGTTAAGCCAAGAGTTTCAGATTCCTAATCAAACAATAGAACTTATAGTTGATTATTGTAAAGATTACTTGACTATACATGATATAGCTATAAATGAAAAAATTAATTATGGAATTGCTTTAATACAATACAAAATTTGTTCATATATAAACAATACTTCAGATACTTCAGATGAGTTGAATAGAATAACACTTAAATTACTTAATTCAGTCATTTTGAATATTGCAGCTTTTATAAAAAATGAATTATCTGCAAAACAAGTAGAGAATTTGTCTGGAGATCTTGATGTTTCAATTGATACACCAATGATACTATTTCTTACACTTGGAAAGATGAATTCTAGCTTAAATAAAAATTTAGTAGAATTAATGCAAGCTGATCAAGTATCTGTACTGATTAAATATATATGGTCAAATATAAATAAATTGATGGAAATGTATATTAGTGATGATGAAGATTCTCATTCATATTTGCAAAGCCTTGATACATTATTAAATATATTGATTGTTTATATTGTTCCAAGTTTATCTTGTAACTTAAGTATACTGTGTGATATTTATGATCCTAATGAGATAGCAAAATCTTTTACTTTTTATTGGAGATATATTTACAAATCTCAGATACCAGAGGAATATTCATTCTATTATATAAATACACTTGCATCTTGTATACTTTGTATACTTACTAATAATTACAAAAATACAGTAGAAAAGAACTGGATTCAACAGCTTAATCTTGGTTTTTACAAATATGGAATTTATAATAATGTTTTAGTAGTTGTATCTGAATTAATAGTAGAAATGAGGGCAATTTGTTTGAAGGAATTTAAAAATCATACATTTGCATATACACGTGCTTCTTCAATATGGAATCTTAAATTTGACTTCCCTACTTCAAAATTAATTTGTTTGGTACAAACTTTGAAACTAGTAGGGCTTTGTTTAAATTATTTTGAACATCCAATAAGTCTGCTTACAGATTCTCAAGTAAAACCATTATTAACTTTTGCTATAGAATCACTAGCCTTAATTCGCTGTATGGGTAGACAATTGGAAAGTCATTCAAGTAATCAGCAATATAATGAGACTTTTCAAAAATGTACTAAAGAATGGTGGAAACATCTAAAAACTACAAATAATGAAATAGGACTGAGCTTGGATTTGTTTTCAAATATGGTGGCTGACATATTTAATTTGGTTGTATCTTCCATTACTAGTTTAGTTCCAATAACAGACATAAATAGAAATAATCAAAGTTCTGTATCTATATATAAATTAAATGCAAGAAATAAATTAGTTAATAGATTCCATGATTTAATATTAACGCTCTTAGAAACAGATAGTGCTATTGGATTGAAAGTTGGTAGAGAGTTTTATCCAATACAAGTTGATGATGAAAATGGAAATTTAATTAGTAACTTAAGTCAAAGAGAGTTAAAGCGTCTAAATGGAGAAATCTCTAGAGACTCAATGACACATACGCAAGCTTATAATATGTGGTTTCATAATTTTTTATTTAATGAAAGTATCCCAATAATATGTCGTTGCAGTACTTTAAGATTATTTATAGCTTTGGCAATTTCTTCTTCTAAAATACAATTCATCAGACTATGGTGCTCAAATGAAACAAAAGAAGTTGTCAAAATTGCAGATCTCATAAGAATTAGTCTTAAATCCAAAAATTTTGAATTTTTATGGCTTAGTTTGATACTAACCGAAATTCTTGTTTCTTATGATAGTTCTCCTCTTTTTAATTCAATAAATAATACAAAACCAAAAGTTGGAGTTAGTTTATATTCAGTTGAGCAATCCAGAATTATTTCAAATATTCTAGAGAGAGCGTTTGAATCATTGGGTATATTTCTAGAACATGAAGACTCTAATGAAGATCAGTACTCTTTAAAACAAATAATTAAGAGATGTCTTGCAAGGTTAAATTCTATATAATTAATTCAGCGTTTTTTTCACATACTTTATATTAATAGTATTTTAAAGATAATTGTAAATATCTAAAATACTTGTAATATACTTAAAAGTTTGTACA
This sequence comes from Cryptosporidium muris RN66, assembly GCF_000006515.1. NCBI lineage: Eukaryota > Apicomplexa > Conoidasida > Eucoccidiorida > Cryptosporidiidae > Cryptosporidium > Cryptosporidium muris. The sequence goes on along the minus strand of NW_002196572.1, from coordinate 943,306 downwards.
AGTACTTAATGTTAGTACATATCTATATAAAAGATCTTCAATAAAAGGATCACCAAAAGATATTGAAAAGTCAAAATTTGCCATTATTACTCTAAGATTATCTCTAAGTTTAGAATATTGAGTTTCATCATCGAATAAAATATCTTTTAAATGATCTAAATATACTGTTTCATTTGATCCTTCAAATAAAAGTTCTCTATTTTCTATATCATATTTAAACTTGGGAATATCTAGATGATTTAAAAAAGTGGATTTTTGAATATTTTTAAGCCAATGTGATATTAAATTTATACCATTTTGAGAATTTAAAGCATCTTGAAATGTATATATTGACTTAATTTGCCTTGTTTCATTAAGGTTTTTACATTTTGTTTCTATTACTGCTAACTTTAAATCAGCATCATCTATAAGTTCTTGATCGTTTATTATTTTTGTAATAATTGCAAATTTCTCTAATAATGAAGAGTATTGATTTATATTTCTTGCACTAAGTAATATTGAGTGATTATTTTTTCCTTTTTTTTTTATAAGAAATCCATAACGTATTTGGGGGTACTTAGAAATTGAGAATAAATCTCTTATTGGAATTGTAAAATTTCTTTTATCATCATTGTTGGACTTATTTATTTCTTTTATTAATGCTAATTGTATTTCATTGTTTGTTATATTAATTAAACATCTTTCAGCCTTATTAAGATGATTTGGTTTCAGATAAATAAAAATATACATTTCATTACTATTAGATATATTAGATATATTGGAATACTCATAAATAAATTTTATATCTGGTTTACTTCTAATTAGTGATTCTATTGTTTTATCTTTATTAATTAAATTAATCTTTGATGCTTCTTCAGGAGATGAGCTATAAATCTCAATATTCCCAAAATTATTAGTTGTAACTTTCTTATCTAAACTTCTCATTGATATAATTGGAGATAAGTCAACTGTAGATGTATCAGAATCAAAACTCTGATATGCAGACCTTTTGTAATTTTGATTAATTAAATATTCTTTTAGATCTGAAATACAAAAATCATTTCTTGATATAGGTACAGTTATATAAGTATTATCAATAGAAGAATATACGCGTATAGAATATAAATTTCTGGAGTTATACTTATTTAAAGATGAACTAGTTCCAAGAGAGTACTGATTAAAACTATTTAACTGCATAGGGGCACTTTTAAACATTTTTTTTTTTCAAACCAAAAATTTCATCCATTTTTTATTGGTTAAAAATTTTATTTGAAACTATATAAGTTTCTTAAATTATATAAAGAGAAGTTGTTAATTTTTAGGTCTAATTAAACTAACACACAATGTTATGTATTCACGCTCGCGCTTTTATCTAAGCCTTATGTAACTTTTGTGATTCTTCATTTTTATAATTTTTCATTATCCATACATTATAAATATCTAAATAATGAGGTGCAATTGGCAAAAATGTGATAATGAATGGTATGAGAAGCGTACACAACACAATATGATTTGGGATATCGATGATATTAGTATAAGACGTGGTATCATAGCTGTTGCATCTAATGGAGGTCCTATAGCAATATTAAATTCATCTAGTAAATCATCTAACTTATTACCAAATTTTGAATTAACATCTTATACAAATTCTGGTAAGCTAATAGCTAATATATCTTGGTTAGATCATATTCCTGTTACAATAGGTTGGTGTTCATATGACATACTAGTATGCGTTTTTGCTGATGGTACTGTCCGTACACTTTCTCCTTTTCTAGATCAGCTATCAATTTTTCATCTAAAAAGTGATTTTAAAAGTGATGGTTGTATAATTCTTGCAAAAATTTCTTCATATGGTATATTTTTTGTAACTGCATTATATCAAGTATATTATAATGCCTCATTTTTTGAGCCTGACTGTTTCATATTAACTAATATACCATTAAGATGTAATCCATTAGAAATAACTTGGATATTTTGTCCTTGTGATTCTGTTGAAAAAACTAGGATATTTCCAACAAGTATTTTTTTACCTCTTGAAGATTCTTCTATAGCAATTTTAAATATTTGGGACCCACATATAACATCTATATCTAGTAATTCTTTGATGGAAATAAATCCAGTTGATCCTGCATATTTTGAAATATCTTCAACTGAAAATAAAGATGATAAATTTTTAGCATTTTCATTGTCACCAAAAGGAAAGTTTATAGCATTTTTAACTCAATCTTGTAAATTTACAGTACTAAGGACTAGTAATATATTTGCAGAGCCAGTTATGTCATATAAATTTGGTATATCATTTAGTAAATTAAAACAAATGGTTTGGTGTGGAGATGATTCAATTGTCATTAGTGCATTAGTACCTGTTGATAATGTTTCTAATTTACCATCTATGAAAAATCAAAAAGCAAAGAGTATTGTATATATAGGAGGTCATAATAATCAATGGCTTTCATATTTATATGGTAAACAATCTACAATTCTTTTATCAGAAGTAGATGGGGTAAAAATTATTACATCTAGTGTATCAGACTTTATATATAAAATACCAGATCCTATTCAAAAAATTTTTGGAATTGGTAGTTGTGAGCCTAGTGCCATGTTATTTTTTGCATATGAAAAATATAAAAGTGGGGATATTACATCACATCATTCTCTTCGTTCGATTTCTCCAAATATTATTGATGCAAGTAAAGTATGTATTGAAGCTTCTATATACCAATATCATAATTTAGAAGTAGCTATAGCCTTATTAAGGGCTGCCTCATTTGGAAAGGCATATTCACTAAAAATAAATAATTTCGATAAATCTGTAATTGATGAATGGGAAAAATTATTTATAGAAACTTGTAGAGATTTAAGGATTGTTCATGCTATTAAGAAATCTGAGGCTGAAATTGAAGCTTCTGTTGAACAAATCCGTTTCTATGGATATTTAACATTGACTTCACGCCTTGCTAATCATAAATGTCATCTTTTAGCTTTAAGAATATGTGAATATTCTGTGTTAAATATAGATCACATATTATCAAATTGGGCTTCTAATAAAATCAAAAACTCTTTGGAATCTACTGATGAAGAATTAGCTGAAATAATATTAGCTAAAGTATTATATAGACAATCATATAAAAATTTAAATAGCTCATGTATTGCTAATATAGCTGATATAGCTGCTAAATTAGGTCGGCCTCATCTTGCCACTATGATTATATATCATGAAAATGATATAAATAAAAGAGTTGATATGTTATTAAAGCTCCCATCATTTAAATTGGCTGCTGAACAAGCTATCAAAGCTAAAAACATGGAATTAATATATAAATGTGTTCAAAATTTACTAAATCAATCAAAACAAATTTCAAATACAGAAAATACATCTAATTTGTCTTCAATATATGAAAATCAATACTCACAAAAACAATATTGGAGTGCTGATATTATAGATACTTTAGTTAGTGTACCAAATATTGTACCATTTCTAATTTATTACTGTCAATATATTGGAGAAAGTATGCTCCTTTTAAAATTATTTGAACAAATGGAAAATTTTGTAGATGCTGGATGGATTATGGTTATGTTAGCTTGTCAAAAAGATATTGATCTTAGTATCAAGTTAGAACATTTAGCTCATGCAGCTGCTTATTTTACTTCTTCTATAAAAATTAGTCAAACTTCAGATTTAACAAATAAATCTCAAGCTTCAAATATGGTCAAAGCTTTAAATATTGCTAGAAATTTATCATCTCCTCAAGATAGTCTTTTTGGGAATTCTTTTATTCAAGCTCCTCATAATGGATTAGATTCTTCATTCGAACGTGAAATAATTTTAGCAGAAATTGAACTTATACAATATCAAATTAACCTTGATTCTAAAGCTAAACAAGCTTCTTGGAATATATCAAATATTCCTGATCATACAAGTTTTGTAGGGCTTTCTCTTGCTAAAACTATTGAATCATTAGCATTTCTAGGGTTAATTGAAGATTTAGAAACTATGAAAAATATACTTCAAATACCTGATCAAATATTTTCAATTTACAAAATTAAAGGTTTAGCATTAGGTCAACATTTTGAAGAAGTTCTTAATTTTGTACAATTATCAAATAAAGTACCTGTAATAGGATATGAACGTATCATTGAGATATGTATTGATTATGATGCTAGACATATTGCTGCGAAATTTATTCCTAAATTAAAAGATTTAGAGAGGCAAGTCTTTTGGTACAATAGAGCAGGTATGCATAGAGAAGCTCAAGCTATTAGAACTAGTCAAAATTCTTCAGTACAATCAAAAATAATGGAAAGGGTATCGGGTGCCATACATATTTTTGGCGTGGGTACTCAATAATACTCTTCTAGTATATATCTTTAAATATAAATATTTTATACAACTATGTATCTGTTTAGATATATCTCTATAATTATAAATCTTTATAATATATTTGTTTGTAGTTTCTTGCTATTTTAGCCTAAAATACAATATTAAGGATATATTTAGAGTAAATCTTAAATTGTGATTAATAGGATATAAAGTTAGATCTAAAAATAAAATAGGATAGGAAAATTACGTTTAAAGACGAAATTTAATAACTTTAACATTTAAATTATAATATATATTGTGACATTTAACCAATTTGGTATAAATTTTTAATATATTTGTTCTCAATTTCGAGATCTAATTTTTTTTTCTTCATTGTGGAATAGTAGATAGGTTATAGTTTATACAAGTTTGATATGCTCAACTTGTTTACTGGATTATGAGGGTATTACTACTAGTAATTGCATTAACTGTTACTAATGGTTCTTTGATTAGATTATATCCAGCAGATAGAAATGATGTAAAAACTAATAGTTACAGTAATACAAGTCACTTAAGTTTACTCAGGAATAATTACTTACATAGTTCAACTTTAAATAGTTCATTTAATAATAATTTGGAACATACTGAAATTTCACAAGATTTTTTAGGAAGAGTTATGGAAATTAATAATCAGGATGTTAGTAAAGAAAGTGTAATAGATAAGGTTAGAAAAACGAATAAAGAGCAAAAAAAAACTAATGAATCAGATTTCATTTATAATGGTACAAAGCTTTTAACTATAATATTTCTTGTATTAACAGTATTCATGAGTTTAGTAGTAATATTATTTTCAATAACTCAGAAATATATAAAGAAGATTAGTGATAAATTTGTAAATCAAGATTCATGTGAAAATGAAGGAATTGATTGGAATGAAGTTAACTATAATACTAATTTAACATTAAATACTGTAGAGTTATCTAATATTGAGAATATAGTAGTTAGTAATTTTCAAAATAGACAGCATTCAAAGAGGAGACATTCTTTAGCTCCAAATAGTACAGATAACCTAAGTGTGATTCCAAGGCCACGTTCAGCTTCATCATTACCATTTGTTCAAACTCTTATTGAAAATCTCGATGATGTAAGTACAACTACTGATTCTAGATCAAGTAAAAATAATGGAGCAAATATAACACTTAAAACTTTTTTAAAAAAAAGAAATACATTATTGGATTCAGTATCAAAAGATAATGCAATAGATGGAAATAGATCTTTAAGTTCTTCTGGTAATTTAGGTGATCAAGAGTATGAGTTGGAATCTGGGGAGTCTCCAAAGTCTGCTTCAACTGTCGTTGCTGTTCAAATGGGTGATTTCCTAGCAAGATGGAATCCAAAGCGTGATTCACGTTTATATACAAAGGATGAAGATACCCCAGTTTCAGCAATACAGGCCATGTCTAGATTTTGAAACAATAATAATCCCTAATAATTAAAATTAATTGTTTGTAGTACCTAATCCTGAAGGATTACACAATCTTTCAAATAAGGCAGCATGAACAGGATCTTTCCTAACCCCTGCTAAGCCGACAATTTCAACATTAATTTGATCTCCAAGTTTAGCTTTAAGATTTAGATATATACGCTCAATAAGTTTTCTAGTAGCATTTAATAAAGAAGATGAAGTGCTCATACCTTGAGAAAGATATAAGAATTCAAGTAATCTTCTAATTGCATCATTATGTTGATCAGTTGATTCAGAATTCTCCAAAATATATAAGCATTTTATACCACAAAGTGCTATTGCATCTACAATAGAATTTACAAATTGAATAAATGATGAAACTGTAATAAGTTCTGGGAGGCTACAAGATTCATCATTATGAAATAATCTTGATATACCTCCATATTCTATAAAATCCTTGTCCATTCTAACTTTATTTCCAATTCCATCCGGTAGGAGGTCGTTTGAATTAGATTGAAAAGGGCGTAAAACTTGTAAATTTAAAGCTAATGGAAGAAGTGACACACCATTATAAGGTCTAACAATTTGTAAAACTGAATTTGAGTGGTTTGGTAGATCTTCTAATAGTTGTAATAATGGTCTTCCTAGATCCATAGTATCATGAAATAGTTGTGCAAGAAATTCCCTTGAAGTTAGTAATATATTCGTCACAGATTCACAATCCATTAAAAAGATGTCCAATATGTTCATAATACATGTAAGTAATATCATACAGTATCTCTGGTGATAAATAGAGGGTACTAAGGCTGGTAACCGATCTAAGGGGTATAGCATCAAAGAATCATAAGCTAAACCAGCAGCAATTTTCTCATAAGTTGAAATTGGCTTGAATATGTCAAAAGATTCTGCAATTCCTTTCCCTAGAGATACAGCTGAAATATTTCTAATCATCCTAAGTGATTTCTGTAAGATTTCAGATATATATTTCATAAATGATGCACTTGCTTGAAATGATGCAATTTTTAGAAGATCTAATATTATAGAAAATTCTTCTAGTAAAGCCAATTGTCCTATTACACGAGTCCCTTCTATAACAAATCGGATCCTAGAATCTACTAGTCCCATAAATTTAACTAGTATACGTTGAGAAAGAGACTTATATTCTAATTCTTCATCGAAATTTTCATTTTTTATCTGTTTATGGAAAGATTCAGAGTATGAACTTTGTGAATACGGAGATATATGTAAATTTTTGATAGAGCTAGAATTTGATAAATTAGACTTTGAGTATTCATGATATTTGAAACTATTTTTTAAATCATCATCTGTATCAGTACTTTTTGAATCTAGTTGCTCACAATGAATAGACTTCACAACAGTAGTAATAAGGAAGAGAAATCTGCACCAAATTATATGCAAAGGAGCCCTAAAAGTATTACCATTTATCTTTATTGTAGAATAAGCTGGAGTCCATAGAATCCCAGTTGGAGTTGATCCTGTCTGATCTATTGAGATTGTAGATTCAAGAGATGATCCTGAGCTTTGCCATACCTTGCTAATAATAGTCTTAAGAGCAAGTTGATTAATGATATCACTTTCTAGAATTGCGATAGATCCCTTTTTGGAAGAGGCTAGACTCATTAAACACGATAAAATTGAGTTTAACATACTATAATGAGCCATTTCATCCCAGAAAAAACATGGAATATTACTTGGTGAAAGTTGCAGATATATAGGTAAAGAATTGGGAATTTCATTGATCTCTTCATTTCGGTTCTTCCATTTGAGATTTCTAGTTAATCCTATAGATTCATAAGACTGGGCAGAGGTTACAAGTAAAGGTAAAACTAACTGTACAAATTTACTAGTAAATTTATCAAGAGTACTGTCTGACTCAAGTATTGCTTTCATTTTAGTTAAAAAGGGAGTTTGTTTTAAGTTTGAACCTCCTGTAAATTCAGACTCTAAAAACTGCTGTTCAACTTTCTCCAATTTGTTAATATACATATTCTCAACTATAAATGTTGGGATAGTAAGACATATTATTGGAAGAGCTAGAAATAAGCTTAAAGAGTATGGTAAAATTGTTGTTGATGTATAATTTCTTAGATTTGAAATTTCTTGTCTGATATTTTGAGATAAGAATCTACTATTTTTGAGTATAAACTGTAGTGAGATAGATGTGAGTTCTAATAATTTAGAATTTGTCGAATATGAAGATAATATATCAAAGTCGTCATTCTTCACAAATTGTGGTATTAATCTTAGTAGAATCTGAACAAGTATAGTACATGAAATCAGGTCACTAGAAACAAAATCTGAAATAATGCAACCAGTTGATTTATCTTTACAAGTAGATAATATAGGTAAAATTGACCAAACTGAAACAATTGAATTTCTTCCAGTACAAGGCTGTAAATAGCAGTTATTAGAATCCACCTTTTCCATTCTGTAGTGAGACATCACATTTATTAAAAATAAACATGCTTGTTCTAAAACAAGTGGTAGATGCTTATATAGTTCTGATTCTGATTCTTCTGACACTTCTTTACATACTGAATGTATTAATATATTTCCAGTATTTGCAGTTAATTTAAGGTTATCGTCAATATTATAGGGAATACTATCACCACGTGATTGCCATGTATATGATAGACAAACAGAAGAGCTATTTGGAGCAATTGTAACAATATTATATCGTTTATCTGAAGTATTCTCTTTTTGCACATCTGATTCAAAGTCTATCTTTTTCAAATTTCTATCAAGCCATTTCTGCATTTCTAAAATATCCAAATTACCTAAAATACTTCTAGCACTTGAAATTATATCAAATGTAATTATATCTGCAAAAATTGAATATATACAAGTTAAGAATAAACTAGGGAAGATTTCTGAAGTGTCCTCAACATCTTTGTCAAATATCACTAAGAAATATTTTGTTAAGGGAATTTTAAGAGGTCTGAATAATGTAGTCATAGTATTTAACAAAGGTTTATTAATAAGTTTGTAGGAATTAACCAAAATATGAGGTAAATTTGACTTTAAATAGAATATAAATCTGTTATAGCTTACTAGGCAGTACATAATAGATTCAACAAAACTTCTTCTATTATTATCAGTCAAAGTTGAGTTAAGAATTTGCATACAAGTTCCTAAAATTTCTTGTATTGCTAATTGAGAATGTGACAAAGATAAACATGCAACTGTTGAACAAGATAATAGAACTGCCAGAGACTTTAAATCTACTTCAAAGTCATTACCCCATCTTTTAGTTTTATATAGAAATGATGCATTTCGTTCTAAATGAATAGGTAAGGAAAACCAAGTAGAGGTTATATCCTCATCAGTATTAGATTCTAAATTCGAGGATTGGCCTGAGTTATTCAAAAGTTGATTAGATGCTAATTTATTTATAAATAACTGATTATCTCCAGTACTGATATTGGATTCAATTTTAGAATCTAGATCTCCGCTACTTTTAATTAAAGAATGTTGTTTCGGAGCTAGCAATTGTCCAGATTCCCATACAATCTCTAAAGAAGCCAGCTGAGATATTTCATTTGTAAATATAGAAATATTATTGTTATTGTTTCGATTCTTCTCATGTAATTTAGGATCTAATTCTATAGCATCGCTATAGTAATGATCAGATGCATTCGTTAAACCAAATTCTGTCCATCTATAGTAGTTATCACTTGACATTATTTTATGTGATAGTCTCCAGTATCTTTCAAAATAGTATTCATACAAAAATTCTTCTAATGAAAAAGGGGTTGTAACGCGTCTTAAGATTTGATCTTGTTTAATTGTAATGGGAATACAAAGATGTATTGGTAAATTTAATTTAGACTTTATACTTTTTAAATGTCGAATAGATTGATTGTACAATTCCTTTATATTCTCTCCACAAAAATTCCCAGATAATAATGTAATAATGCAAGGGTTAGTAGCCATATACTGAACAAATTCCCAAATGATTTTATTTGATATAAATTCTGGTAATTTAGCAGAGTTTCTTAGTGCTAAATTTGTATCTATATCTATAAAGCGTGAAATTAAGCTGTAAACAGATGTAATACACGACATCCAAAGAGTTGCTAGTGGATAGGAGCTTATCATACTGGAATTTCTAGATAATTTGGTCCAAATAGTTACAACTTTTTTAGTAATATTGAAAAGTATCTCCCAAAAAGATTTGGAATTTTCTGATTTGTTCAGATGCTTATATAAGAGCTTTTGAGCCCTGGAATCTTCCTGAAAATAAAATAAGAGTGTTATCATATCTGGGAAAAGCTGCATAAGTTCAGGAACCTCAGATATAGAAAATTTTGAAGCATCCATCTTTATTTTGGAATCCATGTCACTTAGAGATGATTCAATTTTCAAGAAAACATGTTTAATAGTGTCACATATAAGTTCTATACGACTATAAGCATTGTTTGAATTATATCCCTGTGCTGGTTTAAGTTCAGCTGATTTATTTCTTAAGTTTTGATCATCCAAATAAGTTAATTTAACTTGAAAGCTTTCTTTTTTCAAACTTGATGGATCAAAGTGACCAGAAGAAAACAGAAGAACTGAGGGCTGAGTAATCATGAGAACATTCAGTAGTTCCATTATAGCCTTAACATTGGCAAATGTAATAGAACTATACCCAAATTTATCTTCATTAATAAAATAATGTATAGGAGCTACAAGTACAAAGTCCAGTTCTCTATATAAAATATTAATAATAAGAGATACAAGTTTAGTATTAGATAAGCATAGTAAAAAGTCTTCCTGTTTTGAGTGTAATGAAGAAGGAGGTTTCAATAAATACTGAAGTATTTGAATCTTTTCTGGTTGATTTGAGTACTCAAATTCTAGCAAGTAACAAAAGCTAGATAGTATTTGAGTTGCATTAATGGAGGCTGAAATTGGAAGGGTATTGGGAGTAGTGTTAAACATATATACAAACCAAGACTTGATAATGTTCATCTGGGGAGCCTTAGATTGGCTTAGTAATATAACTCTATTATATATAAATTGTGCTACAATATCTGCCTCGGAAGAAGATATATCAAAATTACTCACAAAATCTTTGGATAACATTGTATTTCCCCCATCGTTAAACTGAGATATCTGTATAGATAATTGATCATCATAAGAAAATAGGATCCATTGAATAACACTTCTTCTAAGAGATGTAATGAGCTGAGAAGATGCATCCGTATTTGTCAAACTTGTTAAGATCTTATTTACTATACAGAGTATTACAGTAATAACCTGTTGAGCTACAATTACTTGAGGGAAGGCAAATGACTCTCCTGATAAATAGGATAGTGTATATGGACATCTGATGGGTGTATAAGCTAAACATGAATCCAAGGAAATCATATTTTGACCTTTTAGTGCTAAATTATATGACAAAGATGCCACTTTATTCATGGTTTGATGTACAAAAGAGCTTGATATTGAAAGCTCCCAATGAATAGACCCTGGATCAAGAGATGTAGATGTTACGTACCACAAAGTTCTTGAATTACTAGATTTCATATGATATTCACATAACAAAACAGACAACATGGAAGGAATCAAATTAGTTTCTAAGCAATGCTTTAATAAATTAGCAATCAGAGCTTGTTGATTTACACATGTTATAATTGAAATATCTGGTATAATATCACATAATATAGAAGAAATTTGTTTATTCTGCTCTCTAGTTTTGCTTAATTTAGAGTTAATTTGGACTTCATCTAATATTAAAGATTTATCCATATCTTCACGAATTAAAGATAAAGGATCTAGACATTTAAGAAGTAGATCAAATACTCGGAAAGCTTGTAAAAGAAGACTATTGCGTTCGCTATCAACGTTAAATTGCCAACTAGATATTCTAATCAAAACTGAACGAATTGTGTAATTCAAAATTCGGTTGAAGAATTCAAACAGATCCTTGTTATTCAAGTTAAGAGATTGGAAAATAATGCACTCATCTACTAGACATTGTAAATCTTTCAAGTATCTACTTGTATATCCTGAAGATTGTACTTTATATTTTTCTATCAAAATAATGTTTGCATGACGGCTCCATCCTAATCCCCAGAAATAAACTGGACAATATGACATTAAAGTTTCCAAAAATACAAGCATCTGAAATGTTATTGGATATGAGTTGTGAAGTTTCTCAACAGTTTCAATTATCTCAGTAGCTAGTGATAAGAAATCATCAATATCAAATCCCATTATGCTTCTAAGAAGTGAGGCATAAACTCCAACTTCTTGTTGTATTATTGGATCAACCTCCAATGATCCCATACTAGATAATAGTAAAGGAATTAACCAATACATGGGTATAATAGATTCTTTGCAAGACCAAGGGGAAGGAATTTCACAATCATTTTTATATATTTCCAAATTAAGACTATAGGAATTATAATTTGAGTGTAATTTATGCAAATTTCCACTTTGAAGAATAGTTTCAATATCTTGCGAGTGAATTGGTATCATAAATATTGTTAGTAAACTTATAATACGCGGAAGTGTCTTCAATACAGTACTTATTATATTATCAATATTATCTTTCCTCAAATGATATGAAATACCCTTCAGAAAAAACAAGCACTTGATAGGAATAACTCCAAATCTATACAATGATATCTGTAATGAAGTATCTGCAAAGTGTACAGAATTATTTGCATTTACTTTATCTCTTGTATTATAAAGGTTGGAAGGAATGAATCTGTATGATGACGTCAACTCTGTTTCAAGTATAAGTAATATAGCTGGGTGAAAGGATACTAATTTAAAAATAACTTCACTTATAGATGATAACATATTAAGATGGTTTGGATCAATATAGTCTATTTGATTTATATATAAACCCAAAGAATCCCACAAAAAAAGTAATATGTGCAGAAGAGATGGCATATAGCCTGTTTGTGAAGTGCTATGTCCAGTAAATTTGCCAGAATTCTGGATTTGGTTACAATTAAAATAAATTACAAAAGGATCCAAAGTCCCTATAGTCAATTCATTAGGATTCGAACAAAAATTTGAGGGTAATCTAAAATCTTGATAATCCAAAAATGGACTTGATCTTCCAGAATTAGGTGACACATTAGTTCTAATTGTTGTTTGATAAAATGGAGGTAATTTCTCATCTGGTACATCATACAAATTACCATAAGGAGATGTTGCCCAAACAGGACTTGAGAATTTTGTTTCATCATTGTTAACTATCATTGATTTCATAGGAATTTGTTTGGATATACCACATGGAAGTATTCTTAAAGGTGTAAGGCATCTTCTTGAATTAGGAAAACCAGCTAATAAAGGAGTGACATCTTCTAGTTTTATTCCCAAAATATCTAAAAGACATCCTTCAATAGATCCTGATAAAGCAGAACGTGATATTGTACTACCAACATTTATATTGGGAGTTTCAAATTGAGTTATTTCCATTTGCAAAAATACATTTACAATTGATCCATGTGATTTCTTCTGAGGCTTCTCATATTCATAAGTAGTCCATTCATTTATTGGTACTGCTCTTAATCCTACAGATTCAAGATAGGGAGAAAAATTCACACATTTTAATGGAGTTCTTATAAAATCCATAAATATTTTGAATGCATTTCTAGCAGATTCCATATCTAAAATATTATTCTTAGATATATGTGTAAAATCAGGAATTAAATTCTGTAAAAGTTCCAAAAATTCCACAATACCATAGGGGAAAGATGAAATATACATATCTAATAAAATATGAATTCCAATATGTCTATAATAATCACCACGCCAACATTCCCTATATACTAGTCTATTATCACGCCAAAGTAAATTATTGAGACATCTAGTTATTTTAGAAGTACAAAATAAAGTATCTATTGAAAAAGTTGATAGAACCGAACGAATCAAACTGTATATAGTTAGATGTTGATAATAGCTCCCAATCTCCTCACCTAAATAAACTGTATCTCCACATGTCTTAGATTTAACATTAAATTTCAAATTTATCGGATTTTGGTCATGTAAGGCCAATAAAATATTCTCAATTGAATCTGAAAGAGCTGTAGATTCAAATAGACAAGATGTACTAAAAATTGGAGATAATAATGCATCTCTATTAGGAGTAAGAGCTACAATAGTAGCATAACTATACAAAAAACTTGCAAAAAGAGGTTTTACAACTCTAGCATGAGCAAGTAAGAGATTTCCTCTAACAATCCTTATGTTATCATCAAAATTGTTAGCTTTATATAACTCCATATTACGAGTAGGTGTAGTACAATTTAAAATATCTCCATTATTTATTATGATTTTCTCACCAGTTTCATTAGATATAAGACATTCAATAATTGTCATAACCAATCTAGTAATAAACCCAAGATTCTCATTATCATCTGTTATTGTCTTTGGTGATAAAGCAAGGATTAAATAGCAACCAAGCAAAATCCCATTAGATGCTGTATGCCTTAATTGCTCAAGGACTTTGCTCGAATGAGCAAGAGAATTATCCCATATTGTTAAATCATTAGATGATATTCCACTCGTCTTAACAGAATATAAAGTATACAAGCTACCTAAAAAACATCTTGATTGTAATTCAGATAAAATGATCTTTATCTTACTCATACTACTAGCTTGATATAAACTATTATCTGTATTTTTAGATAATTCACTTCGTTCAGGTTTATTTAAACAGTTCTGAAAGTTATCCCAAGCTTGTAATATTACTAAAATTGTATGTAAGAGACTTGATTCAAGTTTCATTCTTCTATAACATTGAATTAATGGATTACCAAATAAAAAACTTTCAATATCTTCATATTGACAAAAAGGTTCATTTACTAAACGTTTATACCATTCCCAAAGTTTATCTAATATATTAAAGTTATCTGTATTCCATAATATATCTTCAAAACACTTCTTTGAAAAAATCTGGCCTACAAGTATATCATTGTTACTTGTAGATCTAGATACAAAATTCTTTGGATCATTAGATGCATTCTCAAACATATATTTTAAAATATCTAAAAAAATTAATTGCTCTTGTAATATGAAATCATAAATATCACTCATAAGCTGTTCATTTACATTATATAAACAACTCAGGTCCTCATTATTTGAGTTATTTACTTCATTATCTTCATCCTCAGATTGAGTTTTAATATCTGTAAACCTTACAATATAACTACTGTCTCTTCTACAATTGAAACCTTGTAGTAGTTTTAATGATATTGATTTTGAAATCTGAAAAACTTTGCTAATTACTTCTACAGCATTCTCTTTACTAGATATATTATTATCCTTATAGCTACCTACTTTTGGAGTAAAGGAGTTACATATATACTCGTTTATACGATTCTGAATTATTGATGTTACATCTGAACCCTCAAAAAGTTCTAAAGCCTCACGAGGGCATATATAAACCCTGTAATGATTATAAATATATATTACATATGAAAGTAAAGATTGGTTACAGTGTCTTATTAAGTATTTCCATCTTTTATTATCCATCTTTTTTTTGAGGGGGAAAGAAGTAAACAATGTGTGTTAGTTCTTTTAAAAGCTCTTCTTAAAAGTTAATATTCCACAATTTAAAGAGTTTAAATGCTTTAAAACTATCCATTCATAACAAAATATGTCAATTAAAAAAAAACTTTAATTCTCTAATTTATTAGATAAAAATTAAGTTTCTACTTTTTTCTTAATTCTATTAAAAAAAAAAAAAAAACCGCCATTATAACTTTTAAATCCATGGCGCCAAATAAAAATATTTGTATGACGAATATTAAAGATAACTTTAGATCCTAATTAAATAATAATTTCTATTTATTATAATAAGGCTGTTATAAATGTTTTCTTTAATAATTTAAAGTATAATTTTACAACTAGTTATATTTCGCAATTATTATATATAAGTAGATGATCTTAGATCATAGGAAATTCTTAATAAATCCTAATGATCTCCTAAATACAATGAAATATCATCGATATACTTATAAAGATACAATTATTACTATTTACTATGTATCTATAGGTATATAGTATATTAATAAATACTCCCTTGAAGTATGTAATAAAAGTATGAATGTTATAAAGTAAAAATAAAATTTGATATTAATATTTAAAGTAATTTATTTCTCTGAAGTAGTAATCTCTGTTTGTGATTTCTGAAAAGTATTCTCTTGTATAGTTGTTAAGAAAGGTAATCTAACTCTAATAATATTTACTTCTTCCAAAATATTTATAATTGATGGAATTTGTTGCTTAAATTCAAAGACAAATTCACATAACCATAAAATAAATGGTGCCAACTTAGAAATTGATCTAGATACTATGATACTTAATTCTGAATTTGCATCTTCCTCACTATTTAATGAAAGTACAGAATTCATAGTAAATGATATTATTTTAATAGATATCTTGACAAGGGATATTTGATTGTTATAATAATCATTATAATGAGCTGAATCAGATTCTGGACTTTTATTAGATTGTTGAATTTGTGTTGCATGATATATAGATAAAGAAATAACTCTATAAATTATATTTGAGAACATTTCTGGTGCTTCTGAAAATATATTGCAATTAGAAGAACCTGAATTTAGTGAATTTTCTTTAGTACTCCAATTATCAAAATTATTTAAGAAAGGAGGAAAATTGGTATGATTAATATTGCAAGTTTTTATACTAAATAATATGTCAATAGTTGTTTTAATATTCCAATATTTACAAAAATTATACAATAATAATAAACAATTTTTTTGTATTTGTAATATACTGAGATGTATATCATAAGATGAGCAACTTTTTGAATGTGAGATAAACAACCTAGCAAATTCAGGTGATAATAAATCCATCATACTATCAAATATACAGTCTTTACAATTATCATCAAATATTCTAGAAATTGGAATATAATTTTTATCATATGAGCATAAAGGAATAAGGCGTTGATATAATTTCAAAGTTTTGATTCTTAATAATTGTATACCTACATTATATAGAATAATATTTTTATTTGAGGTTATTATATCATAAATAAAAGAAGTAGATAATATGAGTTTTAGAACAGGAATATATATTTGCAGAATATATCTTGTACATGATTGGAACAATTTGGTTGATAAGAAGTTTATTGAGATAATATAATTTAAATTATCCAATGAATATAATATATAATAAAAAAAATCTAAACCAAATTCTAAAAGTATATAGGCATCTTTACTAGAATAATGAAATAATTTAGATGAAGAATTTGATGAGATATTATCATTTTCATTATTAGATGAGGGATTTTCTATTTTATTTTCTATAGGATCATCTTCTGGATATTGTAAAGATATATATTTTAATAAATCTAATATTTTCTCTATTTTATAATCTCCATCACTTATACCATATAATACATCTCTCCATACTTTACATATAGATACTACTGGACTTGTATCAATATTGTCATTTGATAAAGGAATGAATATAAGATATACACTGAAGGGTAGAGTATTTAATAGTTTCATAATGATATCAAACATCAATTTAGCATGCTTAATACATCTTCCACAATTTCTAGATTTTAAATATACATTTAGATTAAGCCATTCATCATTTAATTTATTATCAGAGAAGAAACTACCTTGAAAATTATGATTAGCTATATTAGTTCTACAAATATTGTTAAGAAAATCCTCTATTGTATTATTATATAAAAATTCAGAGGTATATCCATATATTTTATCAAGAATTCGCTGACATTCCAAAATATCTGATAGTAATTCTTCTTCTTTACATGGCATTAAATACCTTTTTCTCAATAAGATGTTTTCACCCATCCGATAGCTTAAATACAGCTACTTAGCGGTAGCAAGTTTTAATTTATTCTTAATAATTGGTAATATCTATACTTTTATTAAATAGATTACTAGGGGTAGAAGTTCATTTTTATGGAATGTACCTACTACAGGATATACTAAGAAGTCTAAAATTAGAATTAAAACCTAAGATATATACTGATCTTCAAAATAATAGTAACTCTGTGGAGAATCATGAAAATGGGCTTTTGGAAATTTTATTCAATTTTAATTTATCAGATACAATTAAAGTTGGAAGTTTACCTACTAATATAATATCATGGCATGACACTTTTTTAGAAGGAGTACACCTGGTCCAAATAATTGAAGCAGTTGACATTAGTTGTAGAAGCAAAGATCGTTTTCATTATTTACTAAAAAGTCCAGTAACCACAAATACTTCGGAAAGTGACGATGATTCACAAGAAGAAACCAAAAATTATATAAATAAAAATAACAGAATGCTTAAGCTACTATTAAGTGATGGAATAACTAAATGTGTAGCCATAGAATATAGACAGATTCCTGAATTATCTAATTTTATAAAAGAATATTCAGAATGTAAATATAAAAAAAAAAATTCATCTTTAGATAAAAAACCAGTATTGGCACTTTTATATGGAAGACCAATAGTTAGAAGAGGTATTTTATTACTCGTACCAGATACAATACAATTGATATCACTAAATCTCAGAGACAAAAAACCAAGTATAACAAAAGTTGAAACTCAGAAAAAACAATCTAAAATCGCTTCTAAAGAACCTTCTCTAGATATTAGATCTTATACAAAATTCCCAATAATTAAGAGAAATGAAATAAATAATAGTGAACATTGTAATGAAGAGAATATTACGCTAAAAGAAGACTTTGAAAATATCCAAAGTCTAAATATATGTATATCTTCACCATCATCTATATCTTCTGTAGTTGAATTGACTGAAGATAATTTTTTAGAGGTAAGTCAGGATAAGAAGAATTCTGATAGAATAAGTAAAATAACTACTATAGTAAAACCTTGTGATTCAAATAATTCTCCAAATAATTCTCCATTACGTCTTTGGATAGATGCTGCTGTATTACAGGCTACATTATTAGAAGATATGGATGAAGTACAAATGGAAATTGGAATTCATGATCCTTTCCCTTTACCATATCCTTGGTGCTTAATATATCCCTTTAAGGTAAATGTAAAGAAGCATGTAATTGAACAGATTCTATTTACTGAAAATGAAAGATTAGATATTCAAACTGAAGATTTATTAACACATGTGAAATTTATACAAGGATATATGTGCTTGCAGTATAACATAGATAATTGTAATAAAAATAATGTGGGTTTACTAGAAACTTGCCTTATAAGATTAGTTGGTTTTAGTCCATATTCTGGGAAATCACCACTTATTAAACAGATATTAAGCCTTGCAACAATGAATTTAGATAGATCAAATTGATTTCATATCTTTATTAAAGATCTTAATTATATTGAAAAAAAGTCTTTCTTTTTCTTAATGCTATTCTATGGGTATATTAATGAATATCCTAATTAATCCAGTTCTACTAGCTGCTATAAAGACTGAAACATCATCTTCAGACAATTTTGAATTTGGAACAAGATCTAGAGGAGTTTCTGAGCCTACTCTTATATTATCATCTTCACATCCATAAAGCTGGATATTTTTAAGTAATTCCGAGAATTCTTCAGAATTTGTTATACCATTAATAGTTTTTTTAACTAATTGCTTAGGTGCTAAAATAGAAGCAGTTAAATACCCATCAAAAGCTTTGAAAGAGTCAACACAATGATGCGTAGGACCTCTTTTATGATATGTTGTTGCATTTTTAATAGTAGAGTTTACACCTGAAGTAGGTCCAATTCCATTATTAGGTCTAAATATGCTTAAATTATTTTTTATATGACTATTATTTCTATCTAAGCTATACCAAGATGAATCTTTTCCAGAAAAATTAAATACATTCCAGGTACAAATGTATCCATTTTCAGATCCACACACAATCATATCTTCATTTATAGACATCTCTGCTGATATTAGAGTTTCTTTATTAACATGACCTTTGTATTTAGCAAATGTTGATACATCATTTAAATTGAAAAGGCGAATTCTACTATCATTTGTTGTAACTAAAACACCCTTATTATCTTTTTTCCAACAGAGTCCACTAACTTTTCTACCTTTTGAAGATTTACCACGCCTATTTCTACAATCTATATCACAACGATATTTTAAAGTTCTTGTATCATAAAATGCAACACCTCCATTCCGAAAACCACATGCAAGGTAATTCCCATTAGGTGATAAAGATAAAATTGTGACCAAATCTTGAACTCTAATAATTTCTACTGCTCTAACTTCAACAAGATTAATAGAATTATCTTCAGATAATATTCCAACTAATTTCTTTGAGTTATTCTCATCACTTTTTATTTTTGAATAAATACGCCAAATTTGGACTGATGCATCTAAACAACCAATAAATAATATATCACGTTGTGAAGGGTGGAAAGTAGCTGAAGTAGGCCAATCTGAGCACTGTATTATTGCATAAGGACCAGTTTGTGGTGCTTTCCAAAGCTTTACTGTTCTATCCATGCTTGTTGTTAAATATCTATGCGATGGATATAGATTTTCCCATTGAATTGATATAATTGCATTGGAATGAGCTCTTATAGAATAATCTGCTTCGTTAGCAAATAAGAATTCATCTGCAATATTTGGAGTTTTGTTTTTCATTTCTAAATTGTTTACATCAGAATTGTCATGAAGGTTATATATTTTAGAGTTGTCAATTCTATTATCTCCTGCTTTTTGAGCACTTTTACACTTTTCTATTGACTTATTTTCTGATTTATCATCCATTTTTTTCTCAAATATATCTAATTCAAACTCTAAACATTTCCAAAGTCTAATAAACCCATCTTGGCTCCCAACAGCCATCCATTCTCCATCAACACTTACAGATATTTTCCAAATTGGGCATATATAAGGTAAGGAAATTTCTCGTATTAACCAAACATTACCTAAAATTCCATTCATTTTCTTCTTAGTTTTTCCATTTATCTGAGATCTTGTTGAAACTAAAATAGGTATTTTTCTTTCTTTCATTCCCTTACGTAATACTAACTGCTGAATTTTCTTAGGTTCATGATATCCAGAAATATTTGAACTATTATATATGTTTCTTTCACAAATATTAGGTTTATCATTATCATTTAGTTCAGTAGGCGTCAATTTTAATTCTGAACAATTTGAGTGTCCCAACTTATGAATAAAACGATTCTTATTCCTATTATATTGAAACCTCTTTTTATATAAATCTGATAAATTTGATATTATATCAGATTTTGCAAGAAAGGATACCTGAAATTTTATTTTATTAGCTCTATTTGATATCCAATTTTTTGTATCTTCTAGTATATAAGATGAGGAACCAAAAGAACTTAAGGAATTTTCCTCAAAGAAATTTGGTATATTAAATGTTCTATCTCGAACAATCTTAGAGTAATTTTCTGCATGTTTAGGGCTATTTGAAGTAGAATCTTGCTTAAAAGAGATACATTTAGATGATAGTTCTAAATCTTTTATATCTCTCAAATTATCTAAGTTTAGCAAGGTATTCACATAAACCCAGTGTTTATCTCTTGATGACACCATTTTAGAATGTTCACTATCTTCTATCTCTGGCCATTCTAAGTTGTCTTCAGTAAAAAGTGAGAATTGTTCATAATTTCCTGATTCTTCTAAAGATAATGAATCATCATCTCTATCAAACCCATTATTAATATTTAATATCTCATCATCAGTATTTGTATCACTATCATATTCAGGAAAATTTAAAGATACTTTTGTGTTCATATTATTTTGAATTTTACCAGTAAAATTATCTGTTAAATAAATATTGTCAATATAAGGATTCTGAAAACTTTCATCTACACAGGATCCATTATTTGTTTGATCACTAATTTCTGCTTGAGAAGTACTTAGTAATTCATCACTTTTATCCTGTTTTGTAATACCTATTTCTAAGTCATCTGAATTGTAGTAATGTTCAACGTGATCTAAAGTAGGAAGACTAGCAAAATACTCACTTGATGACATTCTATTACTATCTAATTGTATTTTATTAATATTATTTGTACCTTTATTAAATGTTGCTGTCTCTAATTCAGTTGATAAACTACCACTCCCATCCCCCTTATTAAGGGAATACTTTTTAAAAACCTTATTCAGTTTATCATTAACATCCTGAACTGCCAACCCAATATCTAATGTTAATTTTTCATAATTTAACTTATTCTCAGTTTTCAATGAATTATTTGGGTCAGTACTATTAGATATCTCCTTTTTTGGTAGATCTCTACAAAGAAGTGAGTATGAGTTTTCAAAAATATCGCTCACTGGATTCTTACTTTCTTTAGAATCCATTTCAGCAAACAAATTAATATCATTTAATGGGAATATTCCAGAAATATGAATTTTACTGTCTATATCTTCTTCACTAATACATTCTTGACAGTCAAAAAAAGGTCCGTCCATTAGGTTATACCCTTATTCTCATTCAAAATAATGAATAATCACAAATACTATACGGCATTTGAGCCTATTTAATGTCAATTGACATAAATAATAAATAGCTGAAAATTTTATGTAGTACCGAATATACTTTTCTGTATATACTATATCGTAAATACTTTAAAATATATGGTACCCAAGGTACCTTGTGGAGGCGCCATATCTGGCGCCTTTAGATATATTACTTATTTTACATGTAATTAGAATTTTTTTTAAATACCATGTATTTATATATTTAAAAAGGATTTATGATAGAAATAGGATTAACTAGGTTTTTTAAGTTCATAAGTATTATAATTTTAATAAAGCTAAGTTTTAAACATATTTTTGCTCAAAGTACAGCTAATTATAGACATGACTTTGGATCATCCACTAATCAAGGCGAATTTTATGGTCCTAGGAAAAATAAGGATAATTATAAACCTTTACCATGGCCTGATAAATTTCCAAGGTTAGATTTGAATATTACAGATATTTTAGAACTTCATAAAATGACGAATAAACCACCAGAAATGGAACCTATATTAACCTCTGGATCAGGGTCTGGAAAGGCTCCTAGAGTCATGCAAAATCTCCGACCAATTGAAATTAGATGTCCAAAAGGGTGGTATCCATGGGGACCACTTTGTATAACTGAAGTATCTTTAGGTCCACGTACTGAGTGTTTTGGAGATTACAGTAGAATACTTAGTACATTACCTGGTGGGGAATCAAAGCAATTTTCATCATATCCAGGTATGAATTAAATATATAAGAACAATTGATATATTAGATTAAAATTTATAAATACTTACAGGGTTGTGCCAGACTTATAAAACAATTGGTCCTTCTATGTCGTGTCCAACTGGTATGAAACTCCGATTAAGATATGAAACCGAAACTAATAGTAACACTGGAGAAATTACGCCATCAGTTCTATCATGGGCTTGTGAAGGATATAGTGTAATTCCTTATGAGGTAAGAAATTCTCATGTATAATTAAATATTGCTAGGTAATAAAGAAAATTCATATTTGTCTAATTGTACTTTTTTCTTCAGCCATATAATAGAGGTTTTTGCCCCTCTGGATATAATCCCTCATTTGAAGGATGTAAAGCTTTTCAAATTATTCCTCCAACTACTAGCTGTCCCTCAGATACTGAAGTGACAATTAATGAAAATTTATTTGCTTTTCATGGAAAAATTGAGCTTGAATGTAATATAGTAACTTTCACCAAAGGAAATATTTGGTGTCCAAAAGGTTTCAATTTAATTTCGCCACCTGAAGTACTGGACAAATACGAATTTGGAGAAATAATTCCTAAAGAGTTAGCTAGAGAATTATTGTTTGGTAAAGATCCAGATAATAAAGACAATCAAGATGTTGAATTTTTATTCTTAAATGAATATTTAGGAACAAAAGGTAATTCAGCAAATAATACAAGTTTATCCGACTCTGACTTCAAAGATGTAATTCTTGATAGTGGAGAATCTTCAGGTGATAAACAACTTCATATAGAGACGTTTGATGAGGGAACTAAATTTACAAACAAAGTGATTCAATCATATATTGGAACTTACAATACCACATATTTATTTAGTAATTCTTCTAATAATATTAGTGAAGAGGAATTTATTGAAAATATTTCATTATCACTTGGTAATAACCCATCATTGAAAATTCCTAATAGTAATGTAACTTATAATACAACGAATTTCACAGATTCAGAAGTCAATAGATCTAAATCCTGGATATTTAATGCATCTAATGAAATTCCCAGAAATCATTCTCCAATAAATATACGTCATTTACAAAGTGTTGGAGGGTATTTCGGCCTTCAACAAGAATTTCAGAATGGTGGTGGAGGTGTTGGATCAATTGGTGCACCCTCTGGTATAGTTTCAGAAATTATAGAAGAAGCCGAAATGTCATATGATGAATATGTAACTGAATCAATAAATCAAAATCAAATACCTCTATTTAGAGCAATTAATAAAGCTCAAAGTAGTGAGAATTTCTTAAGAGACCCTGTTTGTTCAGTTATAGTGGCTGTACATGCTAAAAATTGCACACCATTAGAATGTAAAAATAGTTATATCAAGCATTTAAATAATATATTAAGAAATTGGGCTGCTATAGTTTTACAGTCTGATCCAGATTTAGGGTCTAATCTAATTCCTAATGGTAAGGATATTCCTTTCACTTCTGCAGGATAGCTATCCATTATAATTTAAAATCTAAATAAGTCCCATTTCCATATATATCTAAGCACTTCTAAGATCTCTCTATACTTAATCAAAAATATATCAGTGCTTACATATCCAAATCCCAATATCCAGGAGGAGATTTCGTAGGTGCATAGAGATACCTATGCTTGCCTGATGAAGCCAACATAGATTCTTTCATGTTATGAGAGCAAGCAATTGAAGAGAATGATTTATATAACTTATTTGTATCAGCCTTATTCTTTGTATCTGAATCAAATGCATTGTAGAATTTTGTACATTCCACACACTCATATGCCGGAAGATTACATCGATTTTCTACTCTACCAATTTCTCTGTACTTTATTGTTTTTGGTTCACATTTTTGTTTTAATTCATTATTATATTGAGCTGTTGGTGAAGATGGTTCTTCTGGACTTTTTAATTGAATTCTCCGAACCTTGCATATCTGTGAATTCGTTCTATTCGGAGATTTAAAATATTCTCCACAATTATATGATGTATCTATAAATCCCTCAGGAGTTTTATTACTTGCAGCTGAGTGATATCTATTTTGAGATAATGATGTAGAATTGCTTATATTAGTAGAGTTCATAGATATTCCAGATCTCTGCATAGAAATCTTCATTTCTTCTCCATCTACATTATATTCATGTACCTGAATTCTTAAAGTTCTATTCTCTAGCCTTAACCTACTAATCTCGTTTAAAAGTGCATCTTTCTCACTATTCCATTGTGCTTGTGCAGCCTCCAATAAATCTAACGAACTCTTCAAATAGCAAGCTACCTTCTCTAAAGGAAAAGTGTTCAAAATATCTTCTGTATTCACTTGGTTCTTCATTTTGATCTTCAAGGCATTTATAATTCGGGCGATACAACAAAAAAGTAAAACAAAAATGTGCACCAGTACAATAAAAAATACAAAACGTTATTTGCGCGCCACAGTTACGTGAATATGCAGCAGAGTCTGAATATTATACTTCTTAGTAGAATCTCTCCTTATAAATAGTTATGATCACTTTAAAATATGGATAAAATAAGTAAGGAAGATTTTGAAAGTTTTATATATTATCCATTTAAATCTACTAAAACAATTGTTACTGATTGCAAATCTGCCTTTTCTCCATTTGAGAATATAGAGACCAAGGTACCATTTGTAGATTTGTCTAGAATTCCTAAAGATATTATGAGACTATTTTCTCAAAATAAAAATCCAAAGGAAATTCAAGTTGAAGAATCTGAAGATTTTGAAAGCTTATCAGAAGGCTTAAGTGAAGCTTCTGAGATTGAAGAAAATCTTTTGACATTTTCATCCGATATATACGAGGAAAATAAGGAATATTTCGTTAAAGAAAAGTTAAAAGCAAATCAAAATATCTTGGAGATCAAATCTTATCCCCCTACTCACTTTATATGTTTACCATTTGATTCTAAAGCTGGTAATTTTCATGAATTATTTAGGAAATTTAAAGATAGAATCTTAAAGTCTGTGGAATTTGGAGAAGTTAATAGTGAATATTTTATTGGAGAATCTAGACTTCATCTGACACTTGGACTTGTATCATGTGAAACACCCAGTAAAATTGAATCATGCATAAAAGCTTTGAAATCTATACGTGAAAGTGAAGAATTTAACTCAATTGCAAATAAAATACGAAAATCTGATGGTCTAGGCATAAAACTAAAAGGTTTGTTCAGTTTTGGTAATCCAGAAAAGACAAGAGTTGTATATACAGTAATTCAAGAGCATCAGATAGAAATTTTAATTAGAAGACTATGGAATAGAATTTTGGAACAATTAAAGAGATATGATATTAAATTGGTAGATATAAACTCATCTATAAAATCTGAAGAATTTAATAATAATTTTAAACCTCATATAACTTTGATAAATACAAAATATGGTAAATATAGAAATAGTGTTAAACATGAAGATTATAAAACTCATAGTAAAACTATCAATGTTACTAACCTTTTGAATATGTATACTTATACAAGTTTTGGAATAGGTTATACCACATGTATTCAGCTAAATGAGTTAAGATCCTATTTAAATTTACAGAATAAAGGTGTAGATAAAAATATATATAACAGTGACAAACCGTATAATTGTATTTACTCTCTAAAATTTATCCAATAAATAATAATTAAAACATTAAAATTTGAAGATTTAGATATTAATTTCAATAAACTATATACAGCTGTTATAAAATAGTAACTTTCGAGAAATATTCTCAACTTACCAAAAAACTTTAAAATATTTAATATATGAGAAAGTCTTATATTCCTATGATATAAATTTAAGAAATATAACAGTATAATAGTTAATAAAATTGTGAATTACTGTCATATTTATCATGAAGTAGCCTGTTCAAATGCTAAATTTAATAATATATGAAGTATTTTTTATCTCAAACTAATAGAGCTTATTATTAGTATTTTGTAAATCAAACTATATGTTTAAATGTCGTATGTCTGCTATTTAAAGCGAGATCATTAAATATAGAAATTTTATTAAAACTTTTAATTTTACTACTATTTTTTGTTGTATAGAACTCACCAATTTATGAAAAACAAAATAATATAATCAGATTGAGTTATTGTATGAGGTTGTGCAGATTTTATGTAATTTAGAAAATCAATATATTTCAGATTTATTTTTTGTAAATTGATAAAATATCTTTTAAAGATTGATATTTTATACAAATTCAAAGAAAAAAATGGAAAACCCAATAGAAAATGTTATTGAAGATTTTTTTAACTTTTTATCCCTTTGGATATATTTTCATTGGAAATGCCTCTTATATTATGAAATCTCCTAAAATACTCAAAATATATTACTTAAGTAACAAATAATAATGAATTTTATATTTTATTTTTCTTTACAATTGAAGTTTTAAAAGTAGATCCTAAGCTATTAACCAGTATTTTTCTAAAAAAGAACTATGTATCATCACTAAAAATATTGTATTAAGATTTATAGAAAATACATCCAGATTTATATTTACATCAATATAATTTTTACAATATTTATAATGTATTGCCAATAATAGCCAATATTTATTAGTAAATCCTAACCTTAATAACCTCTAAAATATCATATATTAAGAAATTAAATGAAATAATAAAATCTAAGATATACATAATATTCACTTTTTCTTTATCCTCTTCTTAAGAATTTTTCTTTTAGGTTGTTTCCTACTGTTAGAATAAGTTTCATCACTATCAAAAAGATCATCTGAATCTATATTAGGTGACAACTCAGAAGAATATTCAAAGTCACTTGGATCCTCTTTCAAATTATTAATTTCCTCCTTTGAAGATTCCTGTACTTCCTTAGGAGTATCTTTAGCTTTTTTTTCAGAACTTTGTTTCCGAATTCTCTTTTTATCTTTATTAGTATTAGTATTATTTAAACCTTGTTTTTTAGGTGTAATAATTGCTTTATTACTTGTAACTTGTATCCCAAGTGGCTCTTGGGAGCCAATTATAGTAACAGGAACTGAACCACGAGGAGTAGAAGGTTTAACTATATTCTTCTCAGCAATATTAGCTGGAATCTCCTCATATGTAGCATTTAAATGTTCAGGAGAATTATCTTTTTGCTGTACAATATATTTATCGCGTTTATTAGGTTCTAAGTCATGCTGCAAGGCTTCTCTTAATTCTTCAAATTTCTTAAATAAAAAACCTACTGGCCCTGTATCAGCATAACTTAATTGACTATTTAAATGCTCCTTCAAATTATCAACTTCTTTTGATTTTGATAAATTAGGATCCAACTGATGATATTTTACGAGATTAAAAATGCAATTTCCTTGAATAATTACAGGTTCAGTTCTTTTATCATCAAAAATAAACATAGCTGTATTTACTAAATCCCTAGAATCAGTTGTTAAAGTATCAGATACAGTCAAAAAATTCCCTTTATAATTCTTGAAACTAAAATGTTGAAATAATCTTATATTCAAGAGTTTTATACTTCTAATATTAGAAGTTGATAAAATTATAGATGCACTAGATTCTTCCCAAATAATACTTGTAGTCTCATCTGTTTCATTTATTATATCTCTTAATGCTTTTCTTATTCTATCTATATCATTATTGGATGATGCTATACAAGGAAATCTTAAAATAAAATTCTTATTATTGTCATCTATAGAATTATCTACACTCTTAACAATCATATTAATAGATTCCATAGATGGCATTAACTTTGGTGAAAATAATGATGCAAGCCCTTCAGCAAAAATTCGGAGACCAGAAGGGTCTGGTACAACAGTTAAGACATGTCCATAACATTGAAGTAAACCAGATGAAGTAGTAGCCCAAAAATTCAATGCATGTGATTCTGAATGAAATTCTAACTGAGCCATATTAACTGGTTTATTAATAATACAACCTTCAGGTTGATGTAAAACATTTACAGCAAAATTTTGAGATTCTGTTGTAAATACAGATACAAGTCTCTTAATTCCCAAATCAGGAAGGCTTGTTGTAAGTGAAGAATCTAAATATTCTGAATTGCAGGGTGATGAAGATACAGTAGAATCACTTGTAGGATGAGGAGGTTGTATAGATAAATCACTCACATAATTCTCATATATTTTTGAACTCATAGAAGTTATTATATCTCCAATATCATGAGCAGATAAACAAGAAGGTATACCTAATAAAAGCAGAGTAGTACACCCTGAATACCATGGATTATCTCTAGGATGTATAGGATGAGAAAAACGATAGTCCTTCATCAAATATGATGGAGAAGGTGTTAAATGAACACCAAAATCAAAAAATGTTGGAAATTCTGTATTTAAAGTATTATAACGAATTATTCTAGGTATAAATGGAGGACTAATAGATGAATAAGTTGAAAAACCTCTTAGGTTTTTATTCTCTATATCATCTATTCCAAAAGCCTTTAATAACTCCATTACATCATTTTTAATATCATCAGGTACATCTATTAATAAATTATCTCTTTGTTTATGACCCCTTATAGGAATTATAACATCGAAGAAATCATCACATGGTATTGGTGATAAGATATCAGTATCCAAACGATCAGTCTTTGGGAGACATCTAACTACTTCCATTTCATTAATTATATGCTTCTTACTAGAAATATAGCCCATAATGAGTACTAAATATCAACTCAATTCTTATATAATATACTGTAAGTAATTATCTAGATATATTAAGAGGAAAAAGTAGTCTCTATGTAGTATCCGTATTAGATTGCATATATCCATTAAATCGAAAGCTAATAATCAATGTCAAATCTCCTATTTCTGATGTATTTCCTTCAATTATTGATGTCAAATGACATATATCAAATCCAATTTCAAATTTTTTTCCTAAAATCTTTCTAATTGAAGGTAACTATTATAAATTATTAAACTGTCCTAATACTTACCCGCTAAAAAGAGTGCATCAGATCTTGGGACAATTGTTATTCTAAATTTTGTCGCTCAAAACTTTTTTTATTTTTACTTTAATTACCATATTTCTAGATGAACATATGAAAAGTATATTACTTACTTTTTCAGAACGATTAGTTAGTGTACTTACAACAGATGGAAAAGTCTATATTGGTAGCCTTAAAGGTTATGACCAATTGACAAATATTATTTTGGCAAAGTGTAGAGAAAAGGTTTATGAAGCTAACAGTAAAGTAATTAAATATATAGAATTAGGGTTATTTTTAATTCGAGGAGATTCTATTGCACTTATTGGAGAAATTGAAAGTGAAGATCCAGTCAAATCAGCTATAAGTGAGGAAGAAAAAAACAAAAAGATCAAATATGACTATACGTAACATTTCAATTAATACATTCAATTGTTCCAATTATATATAATCTATTAATTACACCATTTTAATTCTATTATAATTTTATTTTTAATAGTTTAAAACTTTAATTTGAGTTATAATACTGTGAATCCATTCTAGATACTTTATACTATGTAAAAGATTATATTAATAGCTAACTGATTACAAAAAAAAATCTATTTTAGCTATGATATATCCTTTTTGATATTAATATGGAATTAATATTATTATTTAGGTATATATTCCTAAATTTCTAGTAATTTTGGAATTCCTTAGAATTTTCAACTTTTTTTATAAAGTAATATATTGGACATTTTATTTGTATTAATCTTTAGGTAATTTATTTTTGAATATTATGGTCTTCAATAATTAACTTTGTCTCTATAAAAATAATAAGTTCGTTTATTCCTTTTTTTTTAAGAGAATTTGGCGCTGGCGTAAAAAATTGCATGTAGTTATTTAATAAATTACTAATTTTTAGAGAATTATATAGTAGAATTAATTTAGTGAAGATATTTATAAAGAAATTGAATAACTCTCAAGGCTAATTATGATCACTATGGACATTTAATTAGTACTATACGGTAATGATATTAAGTATCATTTAGTATTGATATGCATTGTGTAATCGAGATCTAGACGCAATATTCGATACAACAGCCCATGCACTCCTCAGAAGTGCAGTAGTAAAATCAAGAAATTTTATTAGAAGATAAAGTAAAGAAAAAGAGAAATGCGCTTTATAACAGAAAATAATTTTGGTAGACTATTCCATATCCAAACAACAGGTGGATTTGGTGTCCCAAAAAAGGCTGGGGAAAGAGTTAAAGTACGTTTTGAATTATTGAGAAATACCGATACTAAAAATATTTTAGATGACAATTATAGTAAAATTAAATTACCAAATGATTGTAAATGTCAAATATGGTTGATGGATGCAGCAGGAGAATTTTTAGATTGTGTAGATTCTGAAAGTGTATCAGCTTTAGATGGTAATGTGTTTATCACTGAAAATAAAAATAATTCAATGCCAATTGCTAATATTGATCTAAATATTGTTCAATCATCTGGTTGTGGGATTATAGTAATAAATTTAGTAACAGAATCTAATATATTCTCATTACTAGAAGAATTAAATATAAATATTGATATTATTAATCCTAAAGAGAAACGTAGAGCTAGTGATATTTCATTTGAATCATTTAAAGAAAGAGATATATGGAATATTTTAAATTATAGCCCAATAGATGAATTTGTATTAGATGAACATCTTGAAGATTGCAAAAATATTGCAATAGCAGCATTATTTGTTTATGGTAGTAGATGGCATATACAAAAACTTTCAAAAACATTATCTACTGATAATAAATATGATATTATTCCTGAAATTAAAGAAATAT
The DNA here is from genome assembly GCF_000006515.1 of Cryptosporidium muris RN66. Taxonomy (NCBI): domain Eukaryota; phylum Apicomplexa; class Conoidasida; order Eucoccidiorida; family Cryptosporidiidae; genus Cryptosporidium; species Cryptosporidium muris. The sequence goes on along the minus strand of NW_002196572.1, from coordinate 911,701 downwards.
GTCATAATATAAATAATGAAATACTTAAAAAATATTCAGCTCCTACAGGATCTTTATGCTTAAGAAGTTTACTATTAGAGAATAAAAATATAGAAGATTCTTTACAACCAATGATTATTAGACATAAAAGTAGTATAACAGATTATGATGTAATAATTAAACGTTTAGAGGAAAGAAAACAAAAATTGAAGGAATTTATTAAAAAGAATGAAGGGAAATTATTAAAGGGGAGAATTTCTGTTAATAATAATGGTGAAGTTATATATATAAGTGATTCAGAAAATCAAGAGAATACTTCTAATAGTATTGAACCAAAAATTGAAGATAGGTTTGAAGAGAATTTGGAAACTGATATGTATACATTTGAAAGTACATGTAATGATATACAAATATTAAAACAAATAACAAGTGAACTACAATTACAATTAATTAGTATAATGGATATGTTTATGTCATCTTATCCTCCATCATTTACATTACAAGGATCAGGAGATCAGAATACATATACAGATGTTCTTATGGAAATACAAGAAATAGATAATAAATTAACACTTTATAAACAAGAAATGTTACTTGAAGATCCAACATTATCTGATATAAAATTAATGAAATCAAATGAGAATTTTCAAGATTTAAGGAATAAGATGGATCATCTTCAAAATACTATAGAAATATATGGTTCTAATGCTAGAGCTTTAATATTGGATAATATGGAAATTAAGGAAAGTGCAAGAACTGAAGTATTTCATAAAGTGAAAGTAATTGAGGAAAGATTCGATCATTTAAATAGTAAATTTTCCGATTTTTTACTTTGTATTTCAAATTATAAAAATTTGGATTATTAATAGATAATAGATTTAATTTATTTTATATAGTCTAAATTTTTTAGATATTTCTTTTAATATTCTGAGTAGATAATTAATTATTTTCTATTTTTTTTTCAATTATTTTTATTATGTATTAATGATTACTATAAGTAACTGGTATCAAGAGAAATACCTTCTAGATCTTAATGATTTAATATTAAGGATTATTGCAAATTTAAAATAATATAAATATAGAATAAAAATAATCTTAATGATCTTATTATTAGATTTCTTTTAAAATAAAAAATGTTTACATATTTCACCCAAAAAGATCGGGTGTCAATTCTGCACCCATGAAAAACTGAAATATATTACAAAAAAGATTCATAGAATATTCTGAAAATATTAGTAATATTGTTATTGTTATAATAATTTGTATAAATGTTAATTTTTAGTCAATTTGTACGTCCTTTAATTTTGACAATTCTTTTACCATGCATAATTATAAGTATTCTGGAGATTTATTATGTAACTCATAAGAATATATCGTGGAAAATTTTTGAAAGAATAATATTAGATAGCCCAAATTGGTGGATTTTTGGAATTCCATTGTCTGGATATGCATTAATTTGGGAAATTTCATTACTAGTTACTGTTGCATTATCTTATAAGGAACAATTAGGTATGAATGAAAAAGAATTTCAAGGCTATAGTGAACTCCAGAAATATCCAAACTCTGAAAAGTACCAGGATTTATATAAAGGTGGTTATGATTTAAATTCTGTGACTTTTTGGATTGATAGTATAAGTATTTGGAATAGATTAACATTTTTAATGGTAAATATTGCTATATATGTGAATTTCTACCTAATATTTTTAATGTACTTTCAATTCCAAACTTATTCAATTTTAACATTGGCAAATTTTTGTCTCTTTTTTATAATTTTTATACTTAATTGGTATCCTGGATTACTATCAAATTTTATGGAAAGTCTTAAACTTACTGGAATATGTTTTATTATTTCTTTAATTCTAATTTTATGTATGTATTTTTCGAATTTAGAATCTCAAAATAGTATTGTACCTTTTATTGCAGAAAATTTAAATATTCCAGTTTTAAGTAAAGAAGAAGATGAATTAAATAGACGGATTATAAAAAGGTTTATTGAATCTGGGGGAATTCTTTATGGTATGCATGGATCACCTTCTACTGCTATTAATGAAATGATATGGGGAAAATCATCAATACAACTTCTTAAAGATACTAAAAGTTATGTTGAATGTAGTTTTACAGTATTTCATAATAAAGAGTGGAAGACTTGTATTGAAAATCATATAGACTCATATCCATCTTGGGTAGTTGGTGACCGTAAAATAACTGGAATTGTTAAACCCCAAATTATTGCATTTGAAATTAATTTAGATTTAGAAAAAATGAGAAGGGATGTATTAATATATTTATCATCAGAACAATCAGTTCAAAATGATGATAATTTACAAAAAGAAATTGCTAATTCTGTGGATGATTCAGTTGTAGAAAGTGATGAAGAAACTGATCTTAATAAAAATGATACAGACTATAATGATGATAATATAGAAAAATCAAGTTCTTATGATAAAAAAGGAAAGTATAAGAAAAAAGGTAAAAAGTATAGAGAAGATAAAAAAAATGCAAATTTATTGAATATTGAGAATTTATATGACCAACCTTTACTTAGAGGAGTTACAAATATTAAAGAATCTTTAAAGGGTGAAGAACCTGAAGATATAACAACGCTCATAGAACCTCCTGATGAGATTGATGATAGACTTCAAGGAATGAAAGAGGAAGTAAGACAAGTGAGGAGTATTGAAGAAAAAAATAAAGAAATAGAATTACTTAAGAAAGAGCTTGAGGAACAACGAGCTATTGAATTAGAATTAGAAGAAGATACTGAGAAAGATGAAAATATAAGAGATAAAGAACAAAATTTAACCAATATTCTAGAGAATAAACCCACAGATTTACTACTAAATTCGAAAGTTCAGGATAATAATTCACCAAAATTATATGATTCAACTAATATAGAAGAGTTAGATTTAGAAAAAGAACATTCTGAAGTAGATCAATCTAAAACTCAAGAAACTGAAATAAATTTAAAACCTGAATTTAGAAGTGACTTAGAATTATGGAAAAGTAACCATCCTATAGAAGAAAGCAATGTTAAGACCCAAGATTTCTCTAAAAAAAATAAGGAATTTCCTAATCAATTAAATATTAAATCTGAACAGAATAATGAAACTGATACAAGTAATGGGGATAAAATTAAAGAGAATAATATATCGGAACTAAAACAAGAAGTTCAATTATCTAACACAACTGCAAAACACAATAACTTAATGTTGAAAAATTCAATTGATGAAATACAACAAAGAGATGGAGATAATGTGGTATCAGGATTTGATAAAGGAGATTTAAATTAGATTATAAGGATTGAAATTATCAGTAATTTAATCATTTATTTGCTCTATAATAAGTAAAGATATAAAAAATAAATTAGCTAAGATTTAAATAACTATTTTTAATAAATATTCTTTATAATTGAATATAATTTAAAACAATTGATCTTAGTAATTACTATAAGGTTATTTTATTATCAATATTTAGAGTATGAAGAATATTTTAATATTTACACAATTTTATTTTAGTGAAGATATTTGTAAAATATTAATATTTAAAATTTCTATCACTTTTTATAGAAATATATTTAGAATTTCACCTCAGATTTTTGTTTATATTATTATTACTATTATTAAAATATTTACTTTTGGAATAAGTTACAAAGAAATACTGTCGTATATAAAACTATTTTACATCTTATTGAATTATACAATACTATCAAGAATCTAATTTCCTAAATTTAATAATATAGATTATTAGATATTAAATATTTTGAAGATATCAAGTATCAGGAAACCTTAACTTTTTTCTTATATATACTAAAAAGATCAATGAATTAAATCTAAATTAATAATATTCTATAGTATATATTGAAGTCTCTGTATATGTAGATAATAATTAGTAATATATTGTAGATATAAATATATCTGGGAATTTTCATTAACTAAAGAATTTTATTACAAAGAATATTAAAAGAATATAGCTAAGTATACAAAGAAAGTGTATATATATATATAATAAGAGAACTATTTCAGTGATGTAATATTTGCATCATATCTTACAGAATGCTATTATCAATAAAAAATATATAAATTATACAATTACTTTTTATAAACTATTGGAGCATTTCCCATAGATTTAGGATCCATACTAGGAAAAAACCCTATAGATTTAAAAGAATCTTCAACTGTATCAGTTTTAGAGTTGCGATATTTCTTTATTTTTACGTTCTCTCCAGTTTTATCATTCTTATAATCAGCTAAATTACTATTTATATAATCCAAACTATGTTTTAATCCACTTGATTTCCCAATATATTCTTCTTTATTATCTGTTACCTTACTTTCATGTTTTCGAATATTCTTAGATAATTCACTTTTTAATATATTACTCTCCAAAATTTGTCTTCTTTGGATTATACTTTTTTCTAACTTTCTTATATAACCTTCATCATTTCCATTGAGCTTATTTTCTACAAAATAATCTCTATTAGCTATTGTATTAGGTATATTTGTTAGAGAAAGTAAACTATTATCTTTACTATGTTTAGCAATATAGTTGTCTAGAAGACTTAAAGGTATTCCATAATTAATATCGGAGACACATACCTGACAAACATTCTTTAGTTGGGCACAGGTCTTACAAATGACGGTTTGTTTATATTTATTTGAATTGTTAAATTTCCAACGAAAACTAGTGCATGGTCTATTACAGAGTTTACAACTTTTCTCATTATTAGATCTCACCATTCGAAGATACTGTGTATCACCTAGACAATTTCCACATGAGATAGGGAAATCACATTCTTCATATATTGACATTATTGCTGCAATTACAAAATTCACTTCTTATATTAGGCATTTGGTGCAACATAATTAGAGAAAAAAAGTAAAAAGAAAAACAAATAACGCGCTCTTTAGCGAGACATTCTATACTAGAGTAAAAATATCCGATACCTCCTCTTACAAACTAAAAATAATAATAGGCGCTATATAATAGTACTTAAAATTTAAAAGTCAATAATTGAATAAAAATTGTGGAAACAACTTGAATATCCAATACTAGCAATAATTACAATTAAATTTTAATTAATAGTTACTTCTAGAAGATGCGTATTGAGAAGTGCTGGTATTGCTCAAGTAATATATACCCTGGCCATGGTGTAACATTTGTAAGAAATGATGCAAAAGTGTTTAAATTTTGCCGAAGCAAATGCCATAGGCATTTTAAGATGAAACACAATCCAAGAAAATCAAAATGGACAAAGGCCTATAGAAAGACTCATGGTAAAGAGATGATTATGGATAAAACATTTGAATTTGAAAAAAGACGTAATTGCCCATTAAGATATGATCGTCAACTATATATTAAGACAATCAAGGCTATGCAAACTATTGACAAAATTAAACAAGATAGGAAAGAGAGGTTTTATAAAGTTCGTTTAATGAAGCAACAACAAGCTCAGAAAACTCTTGCAGATAAAGAATTAGAAAAGAATACAACATTACTAAAAGGACCCGAAATACCATTAACTGAAACGGTTAAGATGAGAGATGTATCATTAAATTCTGTATTACGTAAGCAAAAGAAGAGAATAGACAAGATAACTGAGAAAAGACAGTTATTTGTAAATGAATATCAAACTCAAGATGTTGATATGGTAGATGAAAATCATCTAGATTCTGAAGGTGAAATAGTTCTGTAATACTATTAACCAGGACTATATTTAATATAAAATAAAATGAAGATTATATAAAGATGTTAATATATTTGAATTAATTATAGAATAGTATCTTAGAAGCCATTTAATATTTTAAAATTTGTAGATATTAATTAGGTTAATTTTAACAAATTATTTTTTTCTTTTATATCTCAAATTGTCTATTCATTACTTTAATATATTCTCTATATTTCTACTAAGATTTTGATAATAACCACTCCTTAATTCATCTATTTTTTGAAGATGTTTATACTCATCAATGTATATATCTATATTTTTATTAATCTTATTATTATTGGGTAAAATTACTTGTAATATAAAATAGATAAGATTTCTAGTTAATATTGGGTATTTACAATCAGGTTCTAATTCTATAATTTCTGTTAATAGATCACATTCTTGAATTAAAGTATCAATCCACTCATTAACTAATTTTTCTGGAATATCCTTTAAATTCAACTTTGATTTATACTCAAGTATATTTAAATTACTTTTATTGTTATCTTGAATATTATATAATATAAATGAGGCAATTTCATTTATATCTAATTTTGTTTCTAATTTATTTTCTATTTGGATATCTCTTAAGCCAAAATGTTGGTTTAAGGAATTTGGATAAATCCAATCTACCTTGTTACTATATATTTGTCCTGATCTTTGGGATATTACTATGTTAACATAAATACTTTGTCTTAATTTAGCTTCAAATTTATTAAAATTTTGAAATTCTTCATCCACTATATATAACCAATTTTTTGATATAAGTTGTAAATTATTTAAATATTCTCTAGGTAATCTATTATTAATTAGTGGTTTTAATTTCGTTTTATTATTTACTATAATCCAAGAACCCTTAATTTTATATATTTCGTTATCTTCAAAGTATATATAAGATTTCTCAGTATCAATAGCACATGCTTGAGAAAATTCAAACTCAAATTTTGACTTATTACTAGATATAAAAGTTGCCTTTAATATATAAAAACAACAATTTATATAATTCACCTTATTTAATATTATTTTAGGAAATTTATCCTCTATTAACCATTGATAATATTGCCATATACTTTGATCATTTGGTTCTGTAAAAATAGCTTGATGTATTAAGTCTAACTCCAATTTTAAATCTTCTATATTTTCAATAATACTTAAATTTGGAGTATTATTCAAGAGTATCCTTTGATGCCAAGATGAATAATTGGAAAAATTATCTTCAATATATTGCTTTGTTAAAGCAATTTCTGATTTACCAATATCTCTAAATTCAGGATAAGAATTATAGATCATTGGATATAAATAACACATTCTAGTTAAACACGTTAATGAAAATAAACGATGATTCCAACAATGAAAATTACGATCATCAAATTGTAAAAATCTTTCACACAAATTTAATTCATCTTTAAATATCTTTACAATAGATAATATATGAGATTTAGAATAATTATCTTCTTTACTTAAATCTTTTGATTCTATATTCTTATTAATATTATATGTATCTTCAGAATCTTTATGAATTGTTTCCACAGAGTCTAAATATTTGTAATTATTAGGTATCTTATCATCATTATTGTTACTATTATAATTAATATCCTTAGTTTTGTCATATATATTTCTCCAATAATTAACAAAATAATTATTATTATATTTTATTCCTTGAGGTATATTATAATATTTACTCTTTTCTGGATCTATTAAGTATACAATTATCCATACTCTATGATACCATAATGAATAAGATTTAGGATTTCCAAATAGTAGATCTTCTGTAAGTTTTAACTCACATAAAATGGTATCAAAACCTTCTTTAGAATTAGAATTATATATATTTGAAATGTACCACTTCCTAAAATTCCATAAACTAGAAATTTCAACATTAGTTTTAAATATTCTTAATGTTAAATCCATTAATTTAGCAGGTTGTGTAGTTGAATTTATATTTTCTACACACTTTTCTAAAAGGCATTTTGCTTGATTTATTAATATCTTCTTTTCTTCTGTTAATATTAGTTTATTACTTTTAGCCCTACCGTGCATTTTAAACTTAAAATTTTTAAAAGTTACAAATTCACTAAAATTATGGTACCGTCTTTCACCGCTGTGTGTACACACGTGTGCATCTTTTCCAAATATTTAGATTAAGGATTATATAATTACATAATTTAAAAATAAATGGAATTCCAAAAATTCTTATTAATATATTATATATATTTATGGGAAATAATATATAGAATCTTTCCGAAACTTATTATAGATCAACAAATCATAATAAATTATTCATTTGTTAGATTAAAAGTTAAGGGAATTTTAAGTTCACTCCAAGATTTTGATTCACAAAGTTTTCGATCAGATTGGGGAAATGTAATTTCAGCATCTTTACAAGTATCATTTCCAACATCATGTATTGGAGATATAATTAATATGGGATATGTATCTACAGAACTTGATGAGGATGATTATGGATTTAATACTAATTGTTATGCAAATAGTGAAACAAATAATTTATGTTTTCCAGGAGAAAATATAGTTTTATCTAAAACTAGAGGATATATTCCAATTAAAGAATTAAAAATTGGCGAACATATCTTAACTTTTGATTATAAATCATTAAAAACAAAATATAGTGAAGTTATTATGATGCTCCACAATGATCCAAATTTTTATCCTGATGATAATTGGATTATAATAAAATATCTGAATGTAGATATACCTTTAATTTTATCACCAAATCATTTAATATTTAAATTAGATCTTGGTGATTTTCCTCAAAAAGGAGATTGTGAAATAAACACAACTATATTTTCTCATTTTCATAATATATATATAAATAATAAAATAGATCACTTTAAAGTTGTTTCTGTGTTAGCTAAAGACATAAGAATAGGAGATGCATTAATTATTAATTCAATTAATGGTATAATAGTTAGTTGGATAACTGATATTAATATTTATAATGTTGAATCTCAAAAATATTTGCAGCTTAAAGGACGTTATTCACCATTAACTAAAGATGGGCATTTAATAGTTAATAATGTATTTGTTTCAAGTTTTAGTAAACCATATCAATGGCCAGTAAATATAATACAACCAAATCATTTATTCTTATTTAAAATACTTAAACCATTTATATTCCTTCAGATATACATATATAAAATTTCTTACATTAGAACATTAATTCAATATATTATCAAATTTGTAAGTTATTTCTCAAATTATAAATATGATAATTCAATACCAGAAATTTTGCAATTATTAAGAATCTTCCTAGCTCCTATATCAAAAAAAAAATATTATTTAACTATAGCTTATATAATAAAATTATACCTCGTTATTTTTTTAATAAGTAATATATTTACAATGATATTTATAAATAAGATTTATTACAATAAATATTCTTTAAATTATCATAATTGCTAGATAATATTATTTAGAATTTTTATAAATGATCTTATTATTTATATATTTAGATCTAAAATTTCATATAATAAGAATATATTCTCTATTAATTTATTTATATTATCAAATTATTTAATAGAAATTGTCTCATAAATATCTTTAAATAAAATTTTATCATTTCCTTTATATATCAGAAATTTAAAGGTTATTTTATAAGTTTTACTTATTCTATTACTCAGTTTAATTGGAATGTTAAATAAAGTAATAATCAAAATATAATTTTTAAATATTATCAAAACTAAATATTATTTAAATAAAATGATATATTAGAATTTTATTTAATTAGATTTATTGTGATATTTTTTTAATAATATTATCGGGTACCCTTTAGATTATAGATATCAGGATCTTAAAAAACCCTTTAGTTTAATTTTAAGTACCTATATAACTTAAGTTTCATTTATTTATTTATCTTTCTTTTTTAACTTTGAGATTAAATTTGAGAGTATTATTTTTTTTATTAAAATTATAGCAATATTAGAATATAGGGTTTTTGAATACATATTTTCTTTCTACAGTAATAATATATTTTAGGATATTACCATTAAATACTTAATATTAATTAATATTTAAATTAATATGTTGTGAAAATAATAAAGGTCATTCTTATTTCTTCAAATTATTAACATATATGGATTATTTCTCGATTATACCACTTAATTATATTAATAATTTCTAGTAATAAATCACTTTTACAGCCGCCATACCCCCATCATTTACTCAATTTTTATCATTCTAAGTAATTATACATTGAATATATGTAAATAATTTTTAATATGACGGATACATCTGATATATTATCTTTTGGAAATATTAAAGGTTTAGGGCTTCATGACTCGGGTATTTTTAAAGCTAGTAAAGATCTATTTGGTTGGAAAAATAGAAGGACAAATGCAACTTATCATTATAAACCTGATGAAATATCTGCAGTACAATGGATACGTGTTGGGAATGAAGATAATAGTCACCAATTAAGATTATTTTTAAAGGAGAAAAAGGATTGTATATATTTTACTGGATTTAGATCATTAGATTTCCCAATTATTGAAAAACATTTTAAAACATATTATAATATTATTATTAAAGAATTTTCTGTTAATACCCAGGGATCTAATTGGGGTAATGCTATTATTGAAAATGATACTTTTTGTATTAAAAATGATGACAAAATATTAATGTATATACCAACAACTCAAATTAATCAAATAGCATTACCTTCAAAATCTGAAATGGTCTTAGAATTTAGTGGTGAAACAAATAGTGAGGAAAATGATGATAAACTTGTTGAAATTCGTTTTTTTATACCTAATATAGATCAAAATGAAACTGATAATAGTTCAAAAGTTGAATTATTAAGGAATCAATTAACTTTATTATCAGGAATAGGATCAAGTGGCTCAGTTGATAAAGTTTGTCGTTGGAATGATATTCATTTAATAGTCCCTCGTGGTAGATATGAAATTGAAGTTTTAGTAAATAGTATGAAATTACATGGTAAATCATTTGATTATACAATTTTATATCAATCAATATCTAGAATGTTTCTTTTACCACGTCCAGGTGTAACACATATAAATCTTGTTATTGCATTAGAAACTCCAGTTAGACAAGGTAATACTAAATATCCTTTTATTGTTATTCAATTTGATACTCAACAAGATGAAGATATTGAAATACCACTTAATTTATCTGAGAAAGAGATTCAACGTTTTAATGGTCTATCTACAGTTATGGTTGGTAGATTTTGGGATATTGTAACTCGTATTTTTAAAGCTTTAACTGGTCGTCCTATAGTTGTTCCAGGTGATTTTAGATCTGCATCTTCTTATCATTGTATTAGATGTTCATTTAAGGCTCAAGATGGATTATTGTATCCTTTAAACCGTAGTTTTATTTTTATTACTAAACCTGTTATTATGATTCGTTATGATGAAATACTTAATATTGAATTTTCTAGAATGAGTGGTAATCAAACAAGATTTTTTGAATTATTTGTTACTATTAAAGGTGGTGGGGATTATAGTTTTACAAGTATAGATAAAGCAGAGTATAATCCTTTAATTAAATTCTTACAAGAGAAAAATATTAGAATTAGGAATTTACAAGAAGCTATTGATAATAATTCACGTAGAAAAGGTAGTTCAAGGGAATCTAAGATTTCCAATAAATCTCAAACTCAAGTTATCTTAGGTCAAGATCTTCCTAGTGATGATGAAGATGATGAAGATTTTGAAAATAATGAAGAGACTGATTCATCTGAAGATAGTGACCTATCTGAGGATAGTGGTTCATCTGAGGGTGATGAAGACTCTTTATCAGGACAGGAAGATGTAGATTCTCAAGGTTATTCTTCTGATGAATCTTTATCTCCTAAAAAGAAAAAAATAAAGTAGAAAATTAAATAGTAATTATATCTATAAATATTTGTCTTTACTTTATTCTCTATAGTTTTCTTTGTTTTAATATAAAATAAAAAAGTCTAGAAACTAAAAATTTCCACTATTTTAATAATAGAATTTAATAAAAATAATGGGGGGAAAGGTATGTTATGATTTCTGGAATTGGCGCTAAAGACAAAAAATATTTATTTAAATTTACCCTAGGCTTAAGAAATTTAAAAAAAAAAAACTGAACTATAAAGAATTTCTTTTCTTTTTTTTTTTTTTTTTATCAATAATATAATTATATAGAATGACTGGGAAAAATCAAGAATTAGTAGATTGTAGATTCTATGAAAATAAATTCCCAGAACCTGAAGAATTTGTAATGGCACGTGTTAAAAGAATTACGGAAGTTGGTGCTTTTGTTAGTTTACTTGAGTATAATGATATAGAAGGTATGATACTTATGTCAGAACTTTCTAAACGACGTATTCGCAGTGTTAATAAACTTACAAGAGTTGGTAGACTTGAAGTTGTGGTAGTTTTACGTGTAGATAAAAATAAAGGTTATATTGATTTATCAAAGAAAAGAGTTAATCCAGAGGATGTTGAAAGATGTGAAGAGAAATTCTCCAAAATGAAAAAGGTATATCAAACAGTTCGTCATATAGCTCAACGTGAGGGTATATCTGTAGAAGAATTAAGTAAAAAATTAATTTGGCCTTTACATAAAAAATATGGTCATGCTTTAGATGCTCTAAAAGAAGCTGCAATAAATCCAGATGAAGTTCTTGGTGAATTTGATCTACCTGTAAATATTAAAGAAGCCTTAATTGAAGATATAAAGTTCCGTTTATCACCTCAACAATTAAAATTACGTGTAAGAATTCATGTATGTTGTTGTGGTTATGATGGTATAGATGCAGTTCGTCATGCTATTATAGCTGGACAAGAGACAGTTACTCAAGAAGGTATTGAGATCCAAGTAAAATTTATTTCTCCTCCTCAATATGTTATTACTGCAGTTTCTTTAGATAAAAATTCAGGAATTCAAGCTATTGAAAAAGCAATGAAAACAATAAAATCTGTTATTGAACAATATAAAGGAGGAGATTTTAAACAACAGGGTGAAATTGAAATTGTAGGAGGAGATGATGGAAGATTTGAGGGTGAATCTGATGAGGTAAATACTTCGGAAACAGATTCAAGTGGATCTTTTGATGAAAATGATGATGAAGATAATAATGATGAAACTATGGTACATATTGATGATATTGAAATTCCCTTTAATGATATTAGAAATGATGATGATAAAAAAAGAATCTAGATCCTAGTTTTATAACTTATTTAGATACAGGATAGATACACATATATTTGGATTTTATTGATTTTTTCGTACTTTATATATTCTAATATACTAATAATAAGAGAATATGGCTCTTATATATTATTAATTTAAGGAAAAGAAAAAATTGCATTTTTATACCGCGCTCTTGATTTACCGCCGATAATACTGGTATAATTGTAGATTATAAGTTGTAGGTTCCTTAATAAAATATTTAATTAGCTATAATAGAATTTCATGGGAACCTATAAATTATATAAAGTTTTTATCATGTATATGATGGTATGAAGGATTTATATTATATATATATATTCCTATTATTTAGATTACTTAGGAATAGTACGTGTATTGTATTATGAAGTATACAAGAATTAAAGAATCTTTGAAAATAGAAGAACCAAATATTAGTAATAAAGATGAAGATAAGGATACAAAAATAAGTTGTAATTGTTCTATTATTAGAACAATTTCGGAAATAATAAATACTAATAATGGTAATAATAATTATTCTCTCCGTCCTTCTATATTAGTATCTTTATGTTCAGCATTTTCCCCCTCACAAAGAGGATTAGTTGAGTCAGTAACTGATATCTTATTTTCTGAATTTTTAACTAAATCTAAAATATCATCAGAAGATGCATCATATAATCTATGTATTCAAAGTATGTATTCAGTATTATTATTGACAATATGCCATGTACATAATTTAGCAGAACATGAAGAAGAATGGTTTGTTGAATTTCTTAAAAATAGAAAATTTCCGATATTAACACCATCTGGATTTAAGTCTGAAATATTATTAAATTTATTCAATGCATTGTCCTGTTTTGGATCTTCATTAAAAAGACGACCTTCTAATATGCAAAGATTAGAAGTAACATTATTAAGGCTTGGAATATCTTTTTATATTTCATTATACACTATAATGGATCATTCATTTTCAACAAATCGTTTTGTAAGGGCATTAATTGTAGGAGTATATAGTTGGATTCATGGTACAACATCAAGAAGTTTCACATCTAATTTAGTATTAAATCAAAGAGGTCTTTTTAATAATACAAATACTAAAATAATAAAATCTAAAGAAGTAGTTCAAGATCACATTGTGAGAAATCTTATATCTTTATTTGATGACTTTTCAATTCAACTAATATTTGTTTATGGTTATAGACCACATAGTGTTACTTGGGCAGACATAGATTTATATATAAAGAGCACAAATGATCCCATTTTAGAAAATATATTTATATTAACAACAAGTGACAAATTTTTTTTAAATATTACACCTTCAATATGCTCATCATATTGTAATTATTGTAATCATATGAAGGATGATTTTACAATATTATCAAATACTCAATCAAGTATTATTAAATATAATACTAGTAGTACTAGTAGTAGTATTACTAACTTATCTGATGATTGCAATACAATACCAATAGTATCTACCAATTCTGTTAGTAATTCTTATGTTGAAGACATAGTTTCACAATCTGGGCTTACTGAATTAGAATATGATGATGAACTAGATTGTGATGAATTATTTCACTTTAAGAATAATATTGTTGCACCTACTAAGAATACTAATTTATCAATATCATCAAAATTACATGGTATTCCAGTATCCAATTCAGATAAATTATTTAATTTTAATAGGATTAACAATAAAGTACTAAATAATGGGAGAAATATACTAAAAAATAGTGTAAAGTTTGGTATTAATTTAGGTATTAAGAAGCATTCATCCTGGTCCCAATTTATCCACATGTTTGGAAATTGTAATATTAAAAGTGATATAGATAGTTGTATAGATATAAGTGACAAGTCTAGTAATCAAGACTCTCATAAAAAAGATCACCTTACAAAGTATTTAGTGGGGAAAGATATCTATGAATGTGAAGATTGTGAAGATCCATTAAATGTATTGTAAAGCTATGTAGTAATTATTAATTGAAGCAACTAATGTGTAAATAGCTAAGACTTTTATTAATAACATTAAATTCCAGTATTTAGTGGAAATACTGATGGTCTATCAGATATAGGTTTTGAATTTACCATGTTTGAATTGGATTGTTGTTTGGATGAACGCCTACATTCATATTTATAAAAATTCATTAGGGAAAGTCTTAGTATTAAATAATCTCATTACTCACTATAACTTACTTTGTTGTACAGAGGAATTGTTTAAATAATATGCTTGAGGTGCTATATAACATTTTCAAATATCTTTTGACAAATTACTACTGAGTATTTTAAATATTGTCTCAGATTTTTGATACAATATAAGCGCGCCAATTAAATACTAATTATATAGTACTTCAATATATATATATGTTTTTTTTTTATGAAATAGAGATTATTTTAATACTATAGATATTATAATGTAACATTGGGTTTATTATTTTGAAATTACTTAAAATTAAGAGATATTATAAATATATATCTCCATTATAATAATAATAAAAAAAAAGAAAGTTAACACCGGTATTACAAATTATAAATTAGTGCATATGGCGCCATGTAGTCTTTTTTTTTTCTGTTCCTTTTTTCCCCTTTCTTTCTTCTTTCCAAGAAAGTAATTATCCTTAACTATAATAATAAATATTTCTATTAAGTAATAGCTTACTTGGTTATTATTTACGAATTTAATATTTAATATTAAATATTAAGGTATATAAAGTAATTTATAACTATTAGCTTAGAAGTTTGACCCTTATTTATTGTTAGACTCAGAATAATTATTGTATAAGGGTATAAGGGTATTAAATTAATATTGAAGATGTATGATATAATGGATATAAATAAAGAGATGTTAGAATGTGCTAGATATGGAGAATTAGAAGAAATAAAGGCATTACTTAGTGACAGCAGGATTTTAGTAGATTTTGAAGATGAAAATGGTTGTACAGCCTTACATAAATCTAGTGCTAATGGACATGAAGAAATAGTAAAGGAATTATTAAAACTTGGTGCAAATATATCTAAACAGAATAATTGTGGAAATACTCCATTACATTGGGCTGTAACCAACAAGAAATTGAGTATTATAAAATTATTACTTAGTGACAAACGTCATCCTTCAAAAGGAGGTGGTGATGTATTATTAAAAAATAATTTTAATAGAAGTGCATTAACAGAAGCATTTGATATAGATAATGATGAAATATTAAGAATTTTATTAGAACACTCTTCAGCAGAAGTTTTAGAAGAAACATCAAATAACAAGAGTGATATATCTGAAACATATGAAGACTCTTTTTCCCAACCCAGAATTATTCAAAAAATTATTCATAATTTAGAATTCTCTAGATCTAATAATTTAATAAATAATTCAATAATTATTAAATGTAGAGAATTAGCTATAGAGAATATTAAAAAAGTATTTGATAATAATCCTGAGAATGATACAACTGGTATACATATATGGTCTAGTTCTATAGTAGCAAGTTATTGGATAGTAAATATAATAGAAAATAATAATATATTTAAAAATAAAAAGATATTAGAATTAGGTTGTGGATGTGGTCTAATGGGATTATGTACTGCAATTTATTCTAGATTTATAAGTAAACAAGATATAGATAAACTTATATTAACTGATGTGTCACGAATAGCCCTAGAAAATGTTAGATATAATATAGAATTAAATAATTCTTTATTGGGGGAATCAGCTAAGTCAATTTATCCTATGTATTTAAATTGGGTTGATCCAACAACTTGGCCAATAATTAAAGAGACAGGAGAAAAGGAATTATTTGATATAATTTTAGGTTCTGATTTAATATATGATGAACATATGGCAGAAAATATAGTATTCCTACTAAGGAATCTTTTAAAATTAGGTGGATCCTTTTTATATGTACATCGCCATGATAGACTAGGAGCTAATATATTAAAGGATATATTAGAAAATTTTGGATTTAAATGCAAAGAAATGAAAGCTCCTATAGAATATACAAAGAATCCATTAAGTAATATGGATCAATCTTTAGCAGATAATTTATTTAGTGAATTAGCTAGTGGGGAGTTTTATTTACTAGAAGCAAAGACTATTCTAGATATATGATTAAGTTAAGAATTTTGATATTTTAATATAGAACTTCTTAAATATTGAGACGAATAGGTGATGTATTGATAAATTTGCGGGAATATTACAGTTAACATCGAAGAGAGTGATATATATAAAAATATATATACCTAATAGATACCTATAAATAAAATTTTTATCTCAGGTAATTTAATATCTACTTTAATATAAGAAATGACTTTGAAAATTTCTATTGGTGTATTTTCCTTGGATTATGATGAGACAATCACCCAAATTGATACATTTGAAGGTGTTATATTTCAAGCTTGCAAGATTCATTATGAAAAATTAGGTAAAGATATAAATTTTAAGGAAATGGAGAATAATATTGTAGAAGTTTTTAAGAAGCATAGAATTGAACGTGAAAATTGGTGTGGATCTTGGTTACCTAATACTCCACTTAAAGATTTTAGATGTGATGAAATATCAAAATTATTTTTATCTCTTTCAGAATTTGAATCACATTTTAATTGTAAAATGGATAGTGAACTTATACCAATTAAATATCTTAATGAATATATTGTAAATAACTCATCACAAATAGCTCCTAAAGGGTGTATATTTAAAGATAAAGCACATGATACTATTCATTCTTTATCAAAATTTTCAAAATTATGTCTTATAATTTCTATTGGATGGTGTTCTGAACGTATTTTACAAACTGTTAAACCTGTAATATATGATGATAAGAATTGTGAATTAAAATGTATATGCAATGAGTTTTTATATGATTCTCCTAATGGTGTTGTAACTGCACCAAATGGTTTATATGGACCAACATGTAAATATCGTAGATTTAAGCAAGAAATTGAGGTTTATGAAAAGAAATTTAAGAGAAATGTTTTAAGTAAATTAAAATATTCATATTTATACAGAATGATGAAATATTATTTCAAAAATGAAATATATATACATTCAATATTTATTGGTGATAGTGTTACAGATCTTGAATCAATATTATTTGCTGAAATAGGGATTATTATTGGATATAATCCAAAATATGAGTTAAATACAGATTCAAATACTGTATCTACTGTTTCCTCACAGAGTAATATTGAAGTAGATGAAAATTCAACTATAAATAATTCTGAAACTGGATATCAAAATCAATTAATTCTTGGTGAATTTCTTATTAGAATATGCAAATTATTCGCAGTAAATATTGTTCCAATTGATTCTAAATATATATCTAGATGTATAGATTATGATTTAAAAGTTTACAATAAAATAAAGAGAAATGATGATGGTATAGTTAATTTGTCTAATTATGTGAGAAATGTACAAAGACTTAGATCAAAATATTCTAATACTTCACTATATAATAAGTTTTCTGGGATTTGTCTCATAGCATCTTGTTGGGATGATATATACAAATTATTCCATCAATAAAATTAGGAATTATATAATATAAAGATATAAAATAATATTAAAATTTGTGTGTATAACTTATTATTTTTGAATTATTTCTACAAATAGTTTTTTTTTTTATCTTAATAGAATCATTAGATATAAAGTTAATTGGTTATCCTTTTAATTTAAATTTGATTTTATAACAGAAGATTTACTATAACTTCTTCATTCCACTTCTTTTTTAGATCTATACGTGTCTCAATGGGTACCGAGAGAATATTAATAATTTTTAGTATCCTTTTTTATTTTAATATAATAATTTTCATATGAAAGTAGTAATACAAAAGGTTTCTAAAGCATCTGTTTTAGTAGATAATAAAATTATAAGCTGTATAGGACCAGGAATTGTGATTTTACTTGGTATAGGGGTTAAGGATACATTAGGGGACGCAGATTATTATATTAGGAAATGTCTAAATATACGTTTATGGCCAGATCTGGAAGATAATCAAAAAATGTGGAAATATAGTGTTATAGATAAGAATTATGAAGTTTTATTAGTATCCCAATTTACTTTATATGGGAATATTAAAAAAGGTTCAAAACCTGATTTTCACTACGCTATGAATGGAAAAGATGCATTAATAATTTTCAATAAAATAGTTGATAAATTTAAAGAAATTTACAGTGAAGATAAAATTAAAATTGGATCATTTGGTTCTCATATGGAATTACAGCTTGTAAATGATGGTCCTGTGACAATCTGTTTAGATGAAAAATCACAAAAATAATAAGAAAGTAAAGAATTCTACCAAGATTCTAATAATATACTCATGGTTTTACTATTTTCCATATATATATTTAATATATTTTATAATAATATTAAAAGGTATTTTCATCATATTTTTCATTTTCCATATATATCACAAATATTCATTGGAATAGCTGATTTGCAATATTATATATCTAGAATAATATTATCTGACTTCCTAATAATCTTATGCTCTCATTATTCTTAGTATAAACTTGAATTTTTAAGATTTTATTTATATACAACTCTCAATTATCAGAATATTTATGAAGTGATCAATATACTAATCATTATATTAAGTTTAAATGTTAATAGACTGGAATTAATAGTGGTTTTAATTTAAAAAAATTTAATTAACATCAATTAATTTGCAGTTATTTATTTTTATTCTAAGTTTTTTTTCTAGTGACAAGTGTTATGATTAGTAAACTTACTCAAAATTCTAAGAAAGTAGTATTCGAATTATTAATATCTTAATATGATTCAACCTGTTTATATCTATAAAATATTAAGATATTTCATAAAATAACTCAATGTAGTTTTGATATTTAATAAAGGCTAAATAAAATTTATTAAATTAATTGAATTTAATGATTGAGGTTGTAATTTAAGAAAATTATATAATATTACTAAAGATTAACTCTGGATTAAATTGAAATTCAATATAAAGTCCACTTTCAGATATTAATCTGGAATATATTGTAATTTATTCAAGGCTTAATTTATTCCAAAGAAAAATATCTTCAAAATTCTAGTATTATATGTTATTAAGTAGAATTTTGAACTTTTATTACTATTAATATATATTTAAATATTCAATATACCATTTTGAAATAAGTTTGTTGGAATTTCAATATTGATTAGCTTATTGAATTGTTCCATTAATAACTTATCTAGGGATTATCTTATAAATTGTATATTTTATTTAAAATCTAAAATTATGTTATTTATAAATAACTTTTATCCTCAATTTTTATGGCTCAGAACTAAATTTCAATAGAGGAAATATTCGTGGTTCCTTCTTTTAAATTTATTCTTCTAAAGTCACAAATTACTTCACGCTTAATTCTTCCCAAAGGTATTATTAAAACTTTAATATTGTATTATTTATACTAGCAAACACTGAACTTTTTAATAATTATTAGAGTTAATGTACGAAATTCTTTTATATTCTGCAATTAAATTAAGTATCATATTAATAAATATTTCTAGAAATTATAATGTAAATATACATTTATACAAAAACTTATATGAAATGATCTATATTTCTATCTTTTATTTTCTATAAATGTTTCACACCAATGGTTCTTTAATAGTTTCCTATTTTGCTCATATTATAAGCTCATTATTAGATTATATAACCCAATAATTTAATTATTATTAGGCTTAGAAAGTGGAATATTTGAAGAGAATTTGGTAGTTTCAAAAAATGGTTACTAAACTTTTTCTTCTATTTTTATTAAGTTGTATAACTTACAATTTCAGCTTAAATTTGCTTTGAAGGTTCAAAGTACTATTCAAAGTTCCTTACTTAGTAAACGAGAATCAAGAGTTATTTTTTCGACAAGAATGGATATATAAAATTTTAAAATAAATAATTTATTCTATAGTTTTATTTGGAAATATTGACTTGTAGAGCAGAGTTGATAACTTGAAAATATCAAATACACTTGATATATTATTAACTAAATAAAGTCATTATATATTATTATATATATTAGACTTGTATATTTATTATCTATATCAAATATATTTATATATAGATTGAGACAAGATCTATCTTAAAATTTTTAAGAAATTATTGACCCTGTTAATAATTATATAATGTCACGTGAGAGAAATGCATCATCAAGTCTTAAATTTAAAAAAAATAAATAATTCAAGAGTATGTATAATATAATAGCGAGGGTTATATATATAAAAAAAAAAAGAGACATGACTTTAATGTAAAAATTTACATATAATTTTTAGACTATATTCTATATTTTATATTGGGGTCAGACATATAAAACCGGTTAAATGGCTCGTTTAGGAGTGGGAAAAAAAAAAGAAAAAAATAATTAACCATTTGTTTAATAATATTGCCCATTTATGTACATTCAAAACTTTTTAAACTAAGTATTATATGCATAATTTGCAATCTATGCGTAAGAATAAAAGATATAGATCTCGTTCTCACTCTTTACTGGACTCAGTAGATAATAACAGCTTTGGTGATAGTATTGAATGTAAAAGAAGATTTAATAAGTGTGAAAACTTTGTAAGAGATACTTCAGGTTATAGCAAATATTCAAAATCACATAGACATTATAGAGATCATGCTGAAGTGGATCATTCAAGTGAAGAAGAAGATTTTCTAAGAAGAAAAAAAAATTACTACAAACAAAATGAAAAGAAAGTCAAGAATTACAACAGTAATGATGATAAATATACCAAATATAGATTTCGTAGCAAGGAATCAGATTGTAGTGAAGGAAGCTATGAAGGGAATAGAGGTTCCTTTGAATATAATCATTTCAAATATAAACGTGATTATAAATTAAAATACTATCGAGATTCAAAATATGATAATAGAACTACTACTTACAACCATTGGGATTCAAGTGATATATATAAGGGAAATAATAATGGAAAAAAAGAAAGATATAAAAGTGAATTTGATGCATCTAAAGTTGCGGAACTAAATAGGGTAAAACGTGATTTGGAAGTCTCAAGTAGAGATGACCTAACAGTTCTTGTACTTAATCTAAATTTAAATGCTGCTGAGTATGATGTTTATGAATTTTTTGCAGCGCATGCAGGAAATGTCCGTGATATTCGAATAATTAGAGATCAAAGATCTGGTAGATCAAAGGGTGTTTGTTATGTAGAGTTTTACACAGCTGAATCTGTAATTAAAGCCTTAAAGTTAAGTGGTCAGAGTATAATGAATAGTCCTGTTACAATACAAGCCTCACAAGCTGAAAAAAATAGGGCTGCAAAGTTAGCAAAATTACAAGAACTAGAAGCTGAAATAGTTCCATTAAAACTTTATGTTGGTGGTTTAGTAGATCATCTCAGTAAATTAACTGAAGATGAAATTAATAAGTTATTTAGAACATTTGGTCCTATTAAATCTGTAGAGATACCAAGAGATCCTCATACAGATAAACATCAAGGTTTTGCATATGTAACATTTCAAAAAACAATAGATGGTCATGAAGCTATGAGAGCTTTAAATAACTATGAAATTGCAGGACAAAGAATTACTGTAGCTCTTTCTGTGGATACTCCAACTAATAATTCTATTGGATCTACTTCAAGTATTAATGTTATGTCATATGCACCATCAATTTCAATAGATTTATATGGTGATACAGAAAAATTGGAGGATGTAGATGGTGGTTTATTAAGTGGAGCTTCCTCTCGTTCTATATTAATGAAAAAACTTCAAGAACGTGAATTTGGACGTACTGAGACTCAATTAATTCCTCAAGATGAAATACTAAAAACTAGTTCTAGATGTCTTGTATTAGGTAATATGTTCACTAGAGAAGAAATTTTGGATTCAAAAGGAGATATTGATATCATAACTCTTGAAGAAATAGAAAAAGATGTTGAATCTGAATGTAAAAAGTATGGTGAAGTTTTAGAATGCCGTATTGATCATAAAAAATGTGATGGAAAAGTATGGATAAAATATAAAGAAGCTATCTATGCTAAAAAGGCATCTCAAGCTTTCAAAGGAAGGTTTTTTGGTGGTAGACCTGTTCAAATAGATCTTGTTTCAGAAGATACATTTCCAATAATATAAAAATAAAGATTATAAAAATTAAATTTTAAATAATTACTTAGAACTTATATATGGAAAAATCATATTTCAGCATTAGCTTGTTCAGCCTCCCTTTCCCTTTTGGATTTTTTAGGAGCATTATCTCTTTGTGCTATTGTACTATTTTGAATTACCTTTGCCTTCCATTCTCCCCAGGCTGATTCCTGAGGTTGTATAGGAATAGCTTGATTTGGTATACTTGTAATTAATACATCTTCTGTTTCATGAATATCCTTAATTACAATATTACCAGACAAATGAACTTCTGGGGTCAATTCATTTTTTTCAGTTTTGAAAGATCTGAAATCTCCGCTATTCTCTGAAATACCCGATTGACTATGCTTAGGAGTATCAGGTACCTCAGAACCACTACTAGGAGTCATCGAAATTTCCTGATTTCCTAAATTGGTATTTAATATCCCCATACAAGTATCCATACAATAAATTTTACTTGAATTTTCTTGTTGCTTATGTAGTATGCAAATAACAGATTCAAGCTGCTTTTGTTTTATATATGGTAAGTATTCAAATTCTTTAATTATTGCTGTTACAGATAATTCAATATCCTTTTCTGTATCATCCTTAATTATAGATATAAGGAACTTTAAATTATCCATATTTAAGCTTTCAATCTTTGATTTAATAGATTCAATTTCAACTTTATATTTATTTCTTAGTTGAATAGAATAATAGTAGGGATTAATTTCGGGTAATTCACGACATCTTTGTTCAAATTCACTTGCTAATTGTATAGCATCTCGCCTTACACTATTATTTGGATCCTTATGATATAGTAAAGCATTATAAAAAACAAGTCTCATATCAAGCTGCCATCCAAATGGATTCTTGTACATTCCTTGTGACAACTTCTCTCGAATTGTTTGAAAATCCATAGGATTTTGTACAACACTGAAATAGTCAGGTACACCATCTATTTCAGGATCCACTGGTTGTAAAAACCAACCTGCATTAGGATGTTTGCAAAGTTTTTCTAACGTAGATAAACAATAACTATTAAAATCTACTATTTGTAGCTTCTTAGTTTCATTCATAGTTAAATTAGTATCTCTACCATTACTACTAATACTACTTGATGGTGCTCCTAATGTACTTCTGCGAGTTGTTTTACCTTCAAAACTTGCATCACTACCTCCTGTAGAGATCTCTCTTAAACGTTTATTAATAGTTCTATATACTTGACGAGATTCATCATCTATTTCTGATCTACTTTTGTTCTTCTTAGATCTTTGAGAAAAACAATTTGTAGGAGATATAGTAAAACCAAATTCAGGACCTATTTGTAACAAAATCCACCGCAGTTCATCCAAATTTAAACTTAATTCACCTCTATAACAATTCTTACCATTTATTTCAATATCTAACTTATGGTTATTTACCTGAGATCCCATCTAACTTTTTATATTATTGTTATTTACAGGAAATTTCCAAACTATTAGCTAATGCATCTTCAGCGGGAAATCTTGGAATACGTATTATTTAGATGAGATAAAATTTACTAAAATTATGTATTTGTAATATAATGCGCTGAAAATTAGCTCTAATAATTATACTAGCTACTTATTAACAAGTATTCATGGATAATTTCCTCATCAATTGGACAATTTCTAGGAAATTATGTACCTATAAATAAACATGTTTTTTTATTTAGGCTCTATAAAGTAACCAAAAATTATAATTCAAGGTTTTTAGGTTATTTTATTATATTTACTCCATTTATGTTTCATGACAGAAACTGAAAAAATTTTATCAGATGCTTTTACTATAAGGAAACTTCTACTATCATGCCAAGTATATGAAGAAGATATACAGCAAAATATTATTAATTATATATTACAGAATGAATCTTCAATATCCAACTCAAATAGGCTTTTATTGTTATGTAATATTGTTAATAAAAAAATAAAACGCGATATTCTAAAACAGGCTAGCATAATACTTAGAGTTTTTTCTTCAAAATTAGCAATTATACCTCTGATATGTGGAATATTTAATTCATCAAAATCTTCAGTTGCTCTTAATTTGGCATATTATCTAAATATTCCAAATGTTGTCTTAACTAAAACTGTTAGAAAAACTCTATCAATATGTTATAAATCAACTATTAACGAAAATATTCAAGATATTGAAGATTATTATAAGGAATGTAATGATTTAGCATGTGGCTTTCTTGGTGATATTACAAAGGCAATAAAACAAGGTAAATCTGTAATATTCTGTGGTTTTCATCTTAATTTCCCATTATTATTTCAATTAAATTCTAATTCAATATTTCCACAACCTATCTTTGTAAATTCAGAAGATTCTCAAATATCATTTCCAATATATTTTAGACCATCAGAGAATAATTCAGCTAATGTATTATTTATACCTTTTATTTTAAAATTAGATAGGGAAGAAAATTCTAGAATTTATCATGAACAATATTTATATCAGAAAAATATGATAAAAACTTTAGAATTTGAAGATCAACTTATTCAATCTATTTTACATAATAATCTAAATTTACCTATACATACTGTCAAACATAATCCAAAAAGACCTGAAATAACTTCAAAAGAAATTCACTCAATTATTTTACATAGTTTAAATTGTTTAGAAAATAAGATTTAAAGCTTAATATATTAATTATTTAAATTTTATAATCACAAAATCTTAAATCTTAATTTACTTAAGTTTATACTCTAATATAGTTGGTAAATATCGTCCTGTATCATAATTAACACTTTTCCAAAGAATTATAAATATGTTCGTAATATAGTGAAGTATAATATTCTAAACCTTTTAATCTAATCATTTTTGTAATTATATTAATAACTTAAATATGGAAGATTCAGAAACTACTATTGTTGAATTTATATCAACTATTGCTTCAGTAATAAAGTATGCAAAAGAAGAAGATTTTTATAAAGATGAACGTTCTACTAAAGAACTAGGAAATGCTCAGTTTTTTAAAAATTTAATAAGATTAGTACAAAGATGTTGCAAACTTAACCAATTATTTTCAATAAGTAATGATGTACAACAATATAGTGATATAATGAATTCTATACCTAATATTCACGAAATAAGAAGTATATTAACTAATAATTATCATGATGAAGATGATTTAGAAATATTAATAAATTTTTTTAAATCAATTATTAAATTATGTGATTCTAATAATATAGTCTTTTTACTTGAATCAGGAAATGACAAAATAACTAATAATACCATTGATTCACCAGAAATATACCTAAATCCAATAACAAATAGACAACATCCAAGAAATATGTCAATTTTTCCTAATTATTTAATAAGAATATTTAATAATGTTAGGAGTTGTTTATCAAATCCAAATATTCGTTATATTATATTTTTTATATCTAAATATGCTATTGATACACTGGTCAATACAAATTGGGAATGTTTTAATATTTCTTCTTGGCTTTCTAGACCAGTATTGGCTAATTTTTTAATGATGATTTCTTGTGATCATGAAGAAACTATAAATGAAGAGACTTTATTATCTTCACACTTTTCTAATATATGTCCAAATTGTTATGCAAAAGGAATTGTAATTAATGTAATTCTTCAAAAGATTTTATCTGAGACTTTGGTTTTATATAAAGATTATATGCAACCTATTAATATTTCTTTTTGGCAAAAAATTGATAATATAGTTCTATGCTTTGGAATTATTACACGACTTATTAATATGTACCATCCTCAATGTTATTTATATCAATTAAATAAAGCTGAAGATCAAATTTTTTATAATTGGTGGATAACAAAAACTAATTTAGGTAAACATTTATTTAACACAGATAGAATATATGATAATCAATATACAAATGTAATAAATATGATCAAGATTTTTTATAATCAAATAGATTCAGCTCATATAAAATTGAAGAAATCTACAAATAAAAACCAATTTATGAATAATTTTTCAACTATCCAATCTAGTTATGGTGAATT
This sequence comes from Cryptosporidium muris RN66, assembly GCF_000006515.1. Lineage (NCBI taxonomy): Eukaryota > Apicomplexa > Conoidasida > Eucoccidiorida > Cryptosporidiidae > Cryptosporidium > Cryptosporidium muris. Next base: position 884,796 of record NW_002196572.1, on the reverse strand, counting down.
TTCAGGAGATGCACTTTTTGGAAGGGTTAAAATTGATCTTCCAATATCAATATTATCTGCATTAAATCATTCAAATAAATAATTTAATAAAATACAATTGAGAAATTATTCAAACATTGTTAATAGAATTTTAGAGAATTATAATTTAATTAATTTATTCACAATTAAATTGAGATATCTAGTAAATATAGATTATTATTATTATAATAGTTTTTATATTACTATTAATTTAAATAATTATTTTATTGAAAGTAAAATATTGGTATTTATACTTAATAGGATTAATAATTATATTTTATTGATTAAATATTATTTTTAGAATAAGGTATATTCTGAGAATTTATTATCTCTTTTTTTTTTTTTTTTAGAACATCTCTTAATAATAGAAATATTTAATAGTTATTTCTAGATTATTAATACTTAGAAATCTAGTATAATTTTAATTTTTAAAAGTATTTTCAAAAATTCAATAAATATTTAAATAGTAGTAAATAAGATATCATTAACTAATTATCTAAAATTGATCAATATATTGGTTTTTGGTAATATATCACTTTGTATTAAGATTTATAATATCTTAAAGTAACAATATTGTAAATATTATATTAAATATTAAGAATCTAATTATAAAACTACCATGAACTAGTATGTTACATACTTTTTACTATATATATATTTAATGTTACTCTATATAAATTACAATATATAAGTTAGTTATATATATCGATACTAAAGTTAGAAATATAAGTTAATCTAATATGTATGTTATCAAAATATATATATATAAAATCCCCTTTATATTAAGAATGATAAAATATTACTTAAATATATAGATTAGAATACTAAGATAATACATTAAGTAGGTAAAGTTTATAAATATTTCTTTAAAGAAATTTAGATTATAATTATAGAAAAATATTCCCATAATTATATCTAATTAGAATTTGAGAAATATAATCCATAAATTCCATCATAAGGCGCCAAAAAAATGTCTCTATATATTTTAATAGGAAGTGCTATATAAAAAGACCTAAGAAAGAAAGGCTATACTCAGTAATAAATTAGAATAAAGAGTTGATATTAAACAAAATGAGTAATCGTGATACAACATTCAATATTGGGTCAGGAACATTATCTGGAAATAATCAAATAGTAAGAACACAATCAGGATGGGGAAATAGATTGAGCGAGGAAAGAGAAGATAAGGAAACAATTGCAGTAAATACAAATCCTAGGAATAATTATCAGCAACAAAGTCAAAGTCAATCTAACCCTCAAACACAAATACAGATTACCCAAAGCCAGTCAATACAACAACCACAGTTGCCACAAATGCAAAGTCAGCAAGTACATAATCAGCATAATCAAAATTATTATAAGCATCAGAGTTCAAGAACAATATTAAATACTGTTGAGATAGATGTTTCTGTCTTATTAAGGATTATAAAACACTGTATGGAGAGCTATCAGACAATGAATGCATCTGGTCAATTACTTGGTATGGAATATGGAAATAAGTTGGAAATTACAACTTCTTTTCAGTTACCTACTAGGGAAGATTTGCTATCTTCTTTAGCATCACATTATCATAATAATAAAATTGATAAATATGATAAAATTGATATAGAAGAGAGGATTTTAGAAGAGATTGATAAATATCAAACTTCAATGGTAGAATTAATGCACGAAATGCGTTCAGATTGTCTTGTTCTTGGATGGTATCAAATTATACGTTTAGATGATTTCCAAGATCCTGGAATAGTATCAACACTATTGTCATATCATAGTAATGCAGAATGTAAATCAGCAATATTTTTAGGTATTGATTCAGAATTACTTATCCAAGGGAAACAGAATGCATTTAAGGCATATACTCTTGGGAATGAATACCTTTCACGTATAAAAGAATATGATGATAATTACAGTATAATTAAAGGTATAGAATTTGAAGATATACTTATTGAAATTCCTATTTATATAAAATATCCAGTTTTATCAGAAGCATTCTTATTAGATTGGGCTACATTTGATATACTACAATCAACCATTGATTTTATTGAGTTACCCTCATCACATAAAAATAATCTAGAATTTTCAGATAAATCCTTATTAAATCTTGCAGATTCAATAGATATATTATCTATTGAACAAGAAAGATTTATCAAGAATCATCGTGATTATATGAAACAACAGTATCTAGTCAAGCAAATGGCTGAAAGAAAACGTATTGAAAATGAGCAGAGAAAACTTAAGGGTGAAAATCCATTACCAATTGATACTGAATCTATTAAGAAAATTGATCCTCCCAATCCTTTACCAGTTATTCTAATGTCAAAATATGTTGATACACAATGCCGTGATATAAATTCGAATGCAATTGAAGGTTTAAGTAAATTACTTATTAGGAATATGCCGAGTAACTAGTTGATAAATAGGTAACTAAGAAAATAAATTATAATTTTATTTTTTTAAAAGTCAGTAACTCTTCCTTTATGTGACCAATCTCCATATGTAGTTGGTTCTAGTCCTTCATATTTGAAGCCATATTCCTCAACTTCACTCTTTATATTTTTATCATCAAAGGTGTTATTCTGATTTATATCTATAGTTATGTGATCTTCATCTTTATTAATATTAGGCTTATAAATTCTACTTATCTTCTCTTGGTATATAGTCTTGCTATAAGTGTGAACACTTTTAATAATGATGTGCAACTTTTGTATATGAATTTTGTTTCCTAACATAATGGTGTTTTTATATAATTATAATTATTTAGTAACCTCAGTCCTTTTATTTATGATATACGCAAATAAAGATGGTTATAATTTACGAGATATTTCTACATAGAATTACCTATTAGTTTGAGATATAACTCAAAGATTAGTATCAAAAGTTGTAGCTTGACTGTATGTTTTAAATTAATATAGTGTGGCGGTATTGTTGGGGATGTGAATACTTGATTGATTACTTGTACTATTTCCGTAATTCCAATATCTGAAATTATAAACTCAATGATTATAAAGTTATTGCCATTGGATAGTGTAGTAAAAGAGTTGTATGAAAATCACAGTACATTCTATGAGGGTGATTCTGGCTTAGATTTATTCATTATAAAAGATCAAGTAATAAAGGCTGGTGAGACGGCTTTCATAAATCTTGGTTTTAAAGCTGCAGCATATAATAATGATAATACACCTTCAAGCTATCTATTACTTGCAAGGTCATCAATTGCAAAGTCTCCACTGAGACTTTCTAATTCTATAGGACTTATTGATGCAGGATATAGAGGTGAATTAATAGCAGCTGTTGATAATATTAAGACGTATGATTTTACTATCAAAAAAGGTGAGAGATATTTCCAACTTGTATCATTTAATGGGGATCAAATCAGTCTTCAAATAGTTGATTCATTGAATAAGACTACTAGAAATTCAGGTGGCTTTGGCTCAACTGACATATTACCACATAATTATAATCCCAAAGTAATTAAAGTTAACACTGAAGATGTTTCAAAGACATTTCAAGATGAAAATACTAATAAGAATATATTGTAGATATCAAAATTAGACTTAGATACCTATATTCATCCTTTTCCTACAAGGTATCGATAAAGTCTTTTAAATAATATCTTTTAATTGAATTAAATATTACTTTTAAATACATCATATGAATTGCTGTATGACTTAGTAATAATTTATAAGAAAAAGTGTTCACTTAATGCTTAAATTTTATCAATTCAAGTTCTAATTAGTGCTGGGAACTTTAGAATCCTTTTTTGCGTACTCGATAACAATGGGTTTTCCTAATATAACTCTTCCATTTACATTATTAAGTGCTTCTATAGCAGAGTTTAAATTGTCAAATAGCACGAAAGCTTGTCCGCGATTATTACACCCACCTTTGACAATTATTTTTAGAATTGTTCCATATTGAATAAATAATTCATATAATATAACACGCAGATCCTTTTTATTTACTTTGTCATTAAGGTTTTTGCAGTATAATGTTTTATTTACAAAAGTATCTTCATTTCCTGATACCAATTGTTTAAGCATCTCTTGTGTTATTAACTTTAAATATCTAAATCTTGTTATTTAAATTTTTTATTTTAAGTTATATAACCAAATTTTTCAGTTACCTCTTATTTTTATCAACAATTTCCTAGTATTTCATTTAAAAAATTGAAAGTTCCAATTTATCAGCTTTTATGGTATCGCCTTTTGGCGACAATACACTAAGTATTTATTGCACTAATTTTTTTTGAATAAATTTAAAATCTTCTCTAAAAACAAAAGTTGAATGATATAATATCAAGATTATCTTTAGATATACTAATATTTACCATGGTAATTATATATTTTGAATAAAATTTTTCTAGAAAAGTATTCTAGAATAAAACAAATATATCGATCTTTAATAAACTACTTCGAAAATATTTCTTGGTTTAGGAGCTGTTTTAATATTTACTGAGTTCATATTACCAAATTGTTGGTGATTATAATGGTTGTGGTGATGATGATAGTTTGAACTTGAGGACATTACTTGTATGCACTGAGTTATTGTAGGATTTGCAGGCTTGTACCCTACTGGACACTCTTTATATGACTTTTTAATCGAGTAGCACTCGTTTGTAATGGGATTTAATCTTGAATTTACTGGACAAACACTTGTTGGACCTTTCTTAACTTGTCTTATACACTTTTCTGCGTACTCACTATATTCGCTTGGACAACCTAAATTTGCATTAACACTATCAAGCAATATACAAGTCCCAGTCTTCTCATCAAGTTTAAATCCATCTGGACATACACGACTTGGATCTGTTTCAACATCTAATAAACAATCACCACCCATTAAGATATAAGGTTCTTTACATACTAACTTCGGTATATCAATATTTTCCTGAATGCAAATTTGTTCTGTATCAGATATCACAAAACCATATGGACACCCTTTTTCTGACTTGCGCTTATCTAGCTTTATACATGTATCTTTTTCTTTGTTGTATTGCATACCAATTGGACATATTTTATCAGACTTTTTCACCTCTACTTTATAACACTTTCTTTTTTCCTCATCAAAATTATATCCTTCATCACATCCCATTTGTGCTGGTAAAACTACTTGGTTTATGCACTTTTGTAACTTTTTATCAAAACTACTTCCTGAGCTACAAACTATATTCGATTTAACTACATTTCTTAGTTCGCATGACTTTCCATCAAATACATAATCATCTGAAGGACATCTCATTGAAGGTGGTTCACGCAAAACTTTTATACATGTAGATTCATCAACACTATATATAAATCCATCCCTACAACGAGGCTCAGGTAAGACAAATGATGACTGCACACATTTGAATCCTTCTAACACATAATCTTTTGGACATATTCTGTTTGCTGGTTCACCTTCTGAAATATTCACACAGCTATCTAAAGTCTTATTGTATTGGTAACCTTCGAGACATCTTGGAATTGGCTCAATATATCTATGAATTGTACACATCTGTTGATCTTCATTTAAATGGTAATTTGCCGAACAAGAATAGTTATATGGTGTCATAGTTAATTTCACACAAGAATAAGTGATTGGTTTATTATCTTCTCCCAGTTGTGGCAGTACTGAGAAGTTCCTCACATTTCTAGAATTGTACTTATTATTTTGAGTTGTAACCTCCAACTTTTCTTCTTGCAATGTATATCCATCCGAACAAATATTTTGTAAAGCTTTCTTAGCATATGTTAAACATATTCCATTAATAAGAGTCGAGTCATTTTTGGGACACACCAATTCAGGTGTTGATAACTTTACCCCTACACATTTCTGCTTTTTTTCTACCCATTTAAGTCCTCTTTCACATTCTAAAAGAGCCTCTATTTCAATTTTCTTTGTGCATAACTTTGGTCCTGTTGGTTCATAGTCACTTGGACATAGCGATTGAAGAGGTACTTCCTCAATGCAGTTACATACTAAACCATCCCTACGGCAATTTTTTGGGCATATACTCTCTAAAGCATTTATCTTGCTTAAACATGCGTCTAACTCTTCATCATATATATCAGATCCAACACATACTGATTTTGGCGATACAATGTTTGGCCCCACTTGCAGTTGGGAGAGAGTCATTTTTAAAAGAAATCCTAAGCTACATATTTCAAGCAGTTTGAGCATTACTTCAGGTTGATTTCATAAATATATAGTATCAATTGTCATTATAAATATCAGATGCAACATTATTATGCATTTTTTAGCCCCGTTTTCGCACTATTCTAAATGCGCTTTATTTTGGTTTTTGTCAAAGTAAATCCCTTTTTCTTTTTTTTTAAATATTCTAACTCATCTTTAAAGTAACAATAAAATTTTCAAAAAAAGATTATAATTCAGCATTATAAAGATGTTATAAATTTAAAACTTCTATACCGGTATGCTTCAGTTGCACATGCATTTTGCATGTATTTCCATGTGGATAAACGATATCGTGTATTTTATTAGCATTATTCAGCAAAGAGTACATAAACAAGAATTATTTTTAAAATAATTTAAAATGGTAAAGCTATCAGTATTAGGATTACTATTTGCAGTTGTTGGTGCTGTAAGAGGAGCTAAAACGGAATTAGGTATCTCAAGTTCTGTAATTGGTGAGCTTAAAGGTAAAGGTTATACAAATAGTGATATTGAATCTTTAGTAGGGACTATAAGAAGTGCACTGTTAAGTGTTCATGAAGATAATCAAATTAGTGCATGTGGTGAGGGCCTAAGAGGACTACTTGACAGGCAATTACTACCTGGTGATCCTGATGCAATGGAAAAAGTTACAGGTATCATCCATAATAGCAACTTCCAATTATATAGGGGGAAAATTGCTATTGTTACTCTAACTCCATCATCAATTACACTTCCTATTGATACTTTAAACGACAGATGCTTTGGTATTAGAACTACATCGGGCATTGCCTATAATATTTGTGCTACAGATAGAAATATGAGGAACATATGGATAAATGCAATTACTGAACTAGTTCTTTGCAAAACTACAGGTGTGAGAACTGGAAGGTTACCAACCCCATCATTAAAACAGAATATATTGGCTTCTACTAATCTTGGAAACGTTGGTGCTAGTGGAATTAACATTTTTGTAAAGGATAGCAATGAAGGAAAGCCATTTGTAACTATAAATGGAAAACCAATTTCTAAAATCATTGAGCAACAAGCAATGGCAGCAGAAAAGGCTATATCAGAAGTACCTGGAGAAGATTATGATGAAGATCTGTTGAATTTTCCTACAGAAATTTTAGGTAAGCTAAGTTATTTTGTTATAATTCTTCATTTACATTATTCTCAAATTAATTACTGTAGGCTCTTCAAGTAACGATATAGCAGATGGAAGTACACTTTCTGATGCCGAAAAATTAGCTATTCAAGGTAAGATAATGCATCTTCTTCATATATATACAATTGGAAATCCACTAAATCCGAATTGATCTTAATTTTAGAGTCTGAAGCTGAACACTTAATGTTACCAATAAATGAAGCTCCTCCCGTAGGCTATGCTTCTTTGCATATGGGTAACTCCAAAACAAGAAAATAAGTATAAATATAATTGTAGTGAATAATAACTAAATTACTGGCTATTGAAAACAGTTGTTAAATGTATATTAGTTGTATCGATGCAAAAAGAAGTAATTATTTGTATATGTTAGATACAAATACTTTAGATCTCAGATTTACAAGATTTTTTCACAATAGGATTAGCATGAGTTTGATTTCTTTTATTAATAGACTTGGATAATCTAAAAAAAGTTGGACTTATCTGTAAATACATTGGCGTAGCTCCATAGTAACAGTCACTAATTTTATCTAAATATCTTACAATATATACCATTAATTAATGACTTCTATAAATATCTTTTTTCTATAATTAAATAAGATAGATATTTAAATTACTATCAAAGAGAACTTAGAGGTAGTTAATATACATATAAAGTATAGCTAGATGTCGATAAATGATAATAATTCTTAATTAATTCCATAGTAAAGTCTATTTAAGGCTTAATTTTTCACTTAAAAGGTTAAGTTAGTTTTCTAATTGGAATTCGAGGAAGAAATAAATTAGTTATTAATAAATACTATATGCAACATTAATATTTTATCTTTAATAATAGGGCATTAAAATTACCTGTTTTGTAGTGTAATTTGAAGCAACTAGGAATTAAAAAACAATCCTTATTTCTATAAAAACTTTATTAACTTATTATTAGTGAATCTTTTTATACTAAATTGCCACTTTCCCTTAGAATATAAAAAAAAATCAACAAATAGTACAGCTAAGAAAAAGTTTAATACCAGAAGTCATAAAAATGAAAGAGTATATAGTAAAATCTATCTTACTTATTTTTATATACAAACTGCCCTACTAAAACTCTACACAGGTAATTATCTGTTTCCTTTAGTTTCCTTTCAAGCTCCTAAAATAAGTATTAAATTTACCGCTTCAGTGATATTTAATTACCGGTATACATGATACATGCATGCAATTCTTTAACTTATTTCTATGGCTCAAGTAACTATTTGTAAGAAGAGACTCTAATGGAGAATTTAAAATCTATGAATTGGCAATTAGATCTACAAAGAAAATTAGAGAAAACTGATAACAGTGAAGATCTATGGTTAGTAGTAGAAAATGGAATAGTGCTGATGCTTACAGAGCATGAAAATAAAAAATTAATGGAATTAGATATGAATCTTTATCAAAAAATATTTGATTTGCTATATGAGTCAACAACTGAGGGAAATTGGTCCTGTGCAAATAGTTGCCTTAGGTTTGTATGGACTTTATTGCAAAACAATATTGTTGAGTATGACATACTCAGTGAAAGTAATGTAAATATTCTTATGCATGTGTTTTATACATCTTTAATAATTATTAGTAGAGAACCAGTAGTTGAATTAGAATTTGCTACTTTACTAAGGAATATCACTGGGTTTTTTATGTCCTGGATTGATCAGTATTTTCCCAGGGATCCACTAAGCAAATATGACAAAAAGTCTTCTAAATTAGAGAAATCTCCAACTGTGCCATCGTGGCTCATGGAAATATTTACATCAAAAAAGTATACAAGTTCATTATTATATCTTTCTGCAGTTTGTGAACCAAAAAGATCTAATTGTAATGGAGTCTTAGAATACTTATATATTGGGCATAGCTTTATATTGGCAAGTAGATATTCAGCTGAAACATATACAATTATTCAACAAATTTTTTTGAAATCAGGTGGTAAACTAGAAATAGAGGATAGTAAAATGGAAGGGTGTGTCCAAAGATTTTTAACATGTCCAGATTTTGAATTACAGTTAATTCTTGGTGAACTACTCTGGAGAACGATCAACAAATTAAATTTAACTGATAAATCAACACTGAACGAAGAAAATTCCATGAAATTAATCGAAAAGTTTAGGTTATTGTGGCCTGAAGGCCTTACTCAATTAAGGTATATTAATGTGGATAATTTTGACTATTCATTTAGAGGATTACTAACTCCATGGAATAAAACTTGCAATTGTAATGGAAAAAATATATGGTCCTTGTCTGGAGTAGAAATTAGCTTTTGTAGTTCAAAAGTGAAAGTTACTTCTGTTGTTGATATTTGTGCCTTCAGTATAGCTATTCATAACGATATTGACGAAGATGCACCTCAGGAAGGTACCAAAATTAACAAGAATCCTGATGCTAATCAAGATTCACAAAAGGACTTTGATAGAAAATTAGGTAGTTTCATTAATGAAAAGAAAGAGCAGACACAAAGGACAATTAATGGGATACACTCTTCTGCAGAGATTCCATATTGGACAATAAAATCTGTTATTTACGATAGAGACTTTAATACAATTAAAATCAAAATATCAACTGATGATATTTTAGAAGTCAGACAAAGTTGGACTGGAAAATTCGTGGTTGATACTAATAAAGATATTTTGAATGACAAAGATATAACGGAATTTTCAATGAAAATAAGTGAGGAGCAAGCTCATGAAATTTTGGGTATATTTAGAGCAAATAGAATTGAAAATATACAAGGGATAAAATATACTGAAACTCCACCAAAGAAAATATCTATTGTGGATTCAAGAAGTACTTTAATTCAAAAAAGAAACTGTACTAGTGAACAAAATCTGAAACTTAGCAGTACTCAATTAAATTCTATAAATTTCGATATTGAAAACAAGATTTCAGTAGCTATATCTAAAACTAGCATAGGTAAAGAACCAGAAGCTAATTCTCTGAATGGAAATCTACAGGAAAAACCTAAAAAAGTTAGTTTTGCAACTACGAAAGAATTTATTTGTGAAAACTTAAGTGAAAAACATATCATATGTAATAAAAAAGTAGAAGAGTTCCAATTGAGTACTCTTAGTTGTCAGGCACAGCCTACAGCTGTTTCAAAGAAAAGAGCTGATGTGATCATTATTGGTTTAATGAATGAGAAAATCAAAGCAAGTCAGGCTGCTGAAAAAGAAACAGCTAAAAATAAGAGAATTAGAATCTTAAAACCAATACTTGAAAATAGTGATCAGTATATAACTCAGAATACAAGTCAGTCTTTAAATGATACTATAGAAGATAATAATAGTTTATTTCAGTCTCAGGGAAAAAGTGCTACTCTACCCAGTAATAGTAATAAATATGAAAATAAATATATGAGCTCTACTAACTCTGATACTCAAATTTCGGGTATATCTGGTAAAATAATGAATAAGGAAGATCAATTTGTTAGAGGTTCAAATTCAGAGTTATATATAAATAATCAGAATAGTAATTGTCAAATTAATAATTCTGCAGGGGCTAATCTAAATACAATAGAAGTCACTTCTCATGATATAACAAAGGGGGCGAATGAAATAAGTGAAGAAATGTATGAAGAAATATTAGAAAAAAAGGGAATTAATTCAAATTTGAAGAGAAAAAAAAGGATAAACAGAAAATTGAAGAGTGATAAGAATAATAATGTAAAAGAGAACGTCAGTATTGATAATGAAGTACCAAATGAAGAAGATTCCGAAATTAAAGTAAGTACCGAAGTAGCTGAGGAAATATTAGTACTTAATCATAAATATCACAAGCCTATCTCTAGTGATAAATACATTTCTAGGGAGAACCTAGAGTTCAAGACCAAAAATAAAGATGAAATAGTTGTTGCTTCTGAGAATCAGTTTGGAAATTCCTGTTGTATAAGTTCTGAATGCATTAATATAGAATCTTCATCTAGTAGTATCAATAACAATGATGCTTTTGGTAATCAAGAAAAAGATAAGACGAGAGAATTAGATAAGGATTTACCATTATTAGAAAACCCTACTGATCAGGAAATATTATCAGGTAACAGAAAATATATATTAATTAATAAAAGTAATAAGAAGGGGGAAGAAGGAAAATTAAAAAAAACAAAGGTCAAAAAATGTGTTAATGAGATGAATAAAAGTGAAGACAGTGTATCAGCCAACTCAAAAAAGTTAACTACTAAAGCTTCTAAACCTTTTTTATCTAGATTAAAGCGTGGAAGAGTTCAGAGAGATCCTGAATATAACAAATTTAGTGGTTTAAAGGTATTTGAGGATAAGCAAGATTCTTTGGAAACAAGTAAAGAAGATAATACTACAAATTTACCATTATCCCTAGAAATTTCGAGTGAAATATCAATGGAAGTGGAAACAAATTTATCTAGTAAACGTATAAAGTTTCCCAATATACCCAATATTGAAATTGAGCCATTAATTTCAGCATGTGAAATAAGTGAAACATGTGGAGATCTGAACAAGGAAGAAGAAAGTTTAACACCTAAAAAAAGCTATAAAACTCCGCAAAACAACAGAACAAATAGGTCTGAAACTCAAAGCACTACTACTGGGACTAGGAATAGAATAAACAGCCAGGGAACTAAAAATATAAAAGGGAATAGGAAGAGAAGAAACACCGAGTCTATAAGTACAAAGCAGACTATATTGTCTTCATTATCAATAGATAATAATGACTCACTTCAAGTTACAGAAATACCTGATTTTTCATTGAGTGAAAAAATAGCAAAGGAGCAATCAAGCATCTCCTTATATGTAACAGAAAAAGTTGAAGATAAATCTTTAGAAATGTTGAAATGTGACCACTTAGAAATTGTTGAAAAAAAAAAACAGAAGTACTCCCAGGATAAAAGGTGTAAGAAATTATTTGATAAGTGGAGAAATGAAGTTTCAAATAACTTTAATGTATTTGATGATAATCATTTAAAAATATTGGATTTGACACCACATCCAATATCCCCAAAAAATAAAAAGAGAATAGGTAGCAAAAGATCACAAAGTAGAACTTTTAATATTTCAGAAAAAAAAATTTTCAACGATGAACTTGAAGATACAACAGACAAATTCAAATTTATATATGATAAAGAAATTAGTGAATCCAGGGAAGAAATTTTAATTACCCCGGATTTAGAAATAAATGATTATCTTTCTAATTTTACATACTTTAATAATATAGAGGATGAAATAATAGCTAGTGAAATATATGAAGCTATGAGTTCATATACAAGTATTGAATTAAGTGACCTTGATACTGACTTGGATAGTAAAGATCTAATAAACTACACATCAATTATTAAAAACTTAATCAAAAATAATGAGGGGGATAATGAATATGAGCATTCAATGGCAACAATAAGTGATAGAGCGAACTTGTTACCAGAGTTTATGAGGATACCAGAAATACAAACAAGCAAACAAAAAGTAGATGAGCTAGCTGATCAGTTAATTCAGTGTTGTGAGTTAATTCGTATTGAATGTAAAGAGAATATAGAATCACATTTCCAGAATATGATGAACATAGTAGGCAACTTATGGTGTAAAAAGTTAGAAGAATTTCAGAGCAGGAAACAGCTAATAATTAAAGATTCAAAAAATGATCTAGCAAGTATTGAATTTGAAATAGAAAGGCTCTATGAAGATTTTGAGAGTAGTATAAACGAAATATATAGACAAATAGAGGAAGAAAGTACTTCAAAAGCCTTGAATTTGCATAGTGCCAAACAATTCGAAGTTTTAATGAATAACTCTGATATTAGAAGTAGTGAAGATGATCTAGAACAAAGTGAGCAGTACGAATACTTACTAATTAATCTAAAAAACAAATTAAAAGGAGAGATTGAGATTATTCAAGAGAAAATTCAAAAGTTCATAAGAATTAAGGAGAATGAAAAGAAAAAGATGAGAGACAAAAGTAATAGAATAGACCTACACAAGTTATTAAGAAGTATTATTAAAAGAGAGGTTTCGAACGATGTTATAACAGAAATAAAAAGTTAATTGGATATTTATAAGGTGGATGTAGATGATACTTTCCATAAATTTCTAATAAGCTCAAGATTGGATTTAGTTTGTTCAATAGTATTTCGTATAATTGGGTACTTAAATAACGAAAATCTACTAAAAATAATGTCACATTCAATATCAAGCTGTGTAGATTTAATTTGTGAATCTGCATTAGGTTCAGTTATATTCTCATGCATAGTCCTAACTGGTGTAAATCGGTGTCTAATAATGATTTTAAAAGCATCATTTTCTGGTATACCACTTGAAGTAATTTCAATACACAAGATTAAACCCAGTTCGTCACCAAAATTATACAGCTTATGATCTTCAGTAATAAGAAGTTCAATAGTATTATTAGTAAGCCATCCCAATCTACCACATATATTCAGTGACTTTTTATATTTATAAATTCTATGATGAACAAAAGATGACAGTGAAGTCGGAAGAATATCTTCGTATTCTATACTTGTCACTCCCTGAAGTTTTAAATATTGATGATATATATTTAGTTCAATTGGTTTTCCATTCAATAATTTTATAATATCTGATATACTAAGCTGAATAAACGTACAAGGAAAAACAGTAGTAAGAGGAAATAATGGAAGGTAATCATTATATATAGAGCAGTCTATATTATAATCAAAGTTAATGCCACTTTTACACATGTATTCTTGGGAAACAATATCTATAATACTTACTTTGCCATTTTTATTTAATAGATTAGAGATATAAGCATACGGAGGAAATACTGCAACGGAATCTGGGGTTTCAATATAGGGTATATCTGTATCAGGATTATCTGGAGACAAAATCTTACGGCTAATTTCGTTATCCAATTTAGTTTTATTACTTAGTGAATCATATATACGTTTACAATTTAATGTACATAATCTTGATAATACATCATATACATACTTTGTATGCAAAAAATTACAAAACATCAGATCAACAGAAGCTTCAGTTTTTCCATGAGTTACAATAGTTACGCTGCCTCTTAGAACCTTGCTACCTCCTCTCCGAACAAGTTTTGCAATTCTTGAGTATTCTATAATTATTAAAGTTACTCTTTGGAGAAAGATCCCACTATAATTAGAGAAATATTCAGGTAATTCATCATGATCAGGAAATATACTTAAGGGAGAATAGAAGACAATTTGATCTTCGGAGATATACATCCTACCATGAACTCTTTTCTTGGAATCATATCTCCAGCAGCAACCAAAAGACTCCGAAAAGTATTCATAATTTGGAATTAAATCTAAAATATCACTGCTTCCACATGATCTTGACAAGAATTGTTTAAAGTCACAATTACAAGTTCTAGATATTGAGGAATTGCAACAAACTTGGTGCAATCCTCTCTTTCTCTTTATACACATAATAAAGTCAATAAAGGTAACCAAAATTATAATACAAGTTACAAATACAGAAGTTGGATTACTTATAAATTTACAACATTTATTTAGAACAAAAAGTGTAATCTTATCCCCGTCATAAAGTCCAATATACATGATCAAGAGTAAGACCAGACTATATATTACAAATCTATTGAGCCATCTAAGTATTTTCAAAATATAATTAACAATATAATAATACCATTACTTTTATATATTCAGAATATTCCAGAAAAGAAGTTATCTATGCAAAGGAAGGTATTAGAAATGGGGGGAAAGGTTATAATTCGAGGACAAACCTATGAGCGCTAGCCCACCATAGGTCACCCTCATAATGTTAAAACATGCCTTTGCAAATAGAGGAGAGATTTAAGATACTAAATGGAATGGATAAATAAATTGAGAGATATACTTAAGTACAATGATAATGAAAATAAACTCTCTACTAATAGTGATAGCATCGAGCCTTTCTTCCAACAAAGTTATGAAATAGAAGGGTGCTATCGTTGTAATTTATGTACGAAAGGTTTAAATTTAGGGAACTATATTTGTGATTTATTTCTAATGGAGGATAAGTTGCTGGTATTTCATATAATTAATCGAACAAATGTGAACATACCCTGTGTATTAGCGCCTGTAGCTGCAACAGCTTTTGCAATATCTTGCAGTGATGGTAAATGTTCAAATTTATTTAAAGGCGAATGGTTCGTTCTACCACTTAGCCATATTGTAGATACTGAAGTAATTGATCATAATACCATAGATATACAAACTAGAACTGGTGTAATCTATCATATTACAAACAATGATGAATGTATCAGAAGAATTGTGGATATTTGGAATCAGTTATTATATGAAAAGAATAAAAATGAGAAAAGTGGATCTTCATTATCTGAAATTACAGTATTAGAAGCACCAGTACCAATAGCTAATTTAAATTCTGAATTATGCTCCAGTCTAATTTCATTCCCTTCTCTATTGCATGTCTTTCCATGCTGTATAGTCCCATTATCTCCTCTAAATCTACTTAACATTTTATCCCATGAATCGTTCTATGGAAAGTATATTTTGGATCCACAAACAACTTATGAATTAACAGTTGGTAAATGGGACAAATTAGATAAGAATAACAGTGCAAAAAGTGGATCTTGTAGAAATGTAGAATATAAAAAGAAATTAAATAGTGGGTTTGTGACTATATGGATATCATTTTCAGAAAAGCATGAGGTTTGGCTTGGAGAAGACTTCAAAGATGCAGTTCTTAGTATCAATGTAAAATTTTCACTATTTGAAAAAGATATTGAAATAAAGATCTTTCAGAGAGTAACCGGGATTGAATCTGATAAATCTCAACTAGATATTGAGTGTGAATTAGCAAATGCTTCAGTTTTACCATACTTTTTATTATATCAAGTGGAAGCACCGACTATAAATAATATTAAACTTACTGTTAAAAACTATCGAGATGGTATTCAAGAAGAGTTATCAACTAAAGTGTTTGGTAATCATTCTATTAATAAACAAATTGAATCTGATGTAGATAAATCCCCCTTATGTGACATCGAAGTAAATCAAACATGCTGCCTTAGTCAAATGTACAAATTCTTTAATTATCTATTATCATTTGCTAATTAATTATACTGCATATGTAATATTTAGAAGAAAATTAAAAGTGCACAACTTATGATACTTCACCTTATCAAACATATATTATTAAAATCAAAAGCGTCTTATTAACTTCACCAAATCTATTCATACTATCTTAAGCTCAAATATATAATAAACTATAGTAATTAGATAAACATTTGAGACAAGACGTGAGTAAGAGACAATATTTCTTAAATATTTGATAATCTTAGTCCCCTTTCAGTCTGATCTGACGACTTATTAAAATTACTCTAAATTTAAATAAGGTAATATTATCTGAAGAGTTAGTATGGTAAGCTTAATTTGAGAACAAGTTCTTCTCTATAGCTTCCCAATGAAGACAATTGAAATCCAATCCTGACCTTTTCCTGATGAGAAAAGTAGAAATATCGAGCTTTTTAACACTGAGGGATTATTTTATAAATTTATATGCAAAATAAAGTGATTTATTGTATTTGTGGATTATATATAGATGATCAATATGAAATAGAACTCTCTTTTATATTTAGAGTTTGGGAAAATTGTAATATTCTTTGCAATATTGGTAAGTTTAGGAATGGATCTTATATTGAAGTAAATGCGAAACTCCGAAGCTATATTATTATAATTGAGGTTTTATATGCAATGAAGATCCTAAACTCTATCTTCTCCTTCCACTGAATAAATTTAGTGTTGAGAACGAGTAATTATCAGGATAAAGTGATTTATCTTCATACTGAGCAATATTTAAATCGGAAATAAGGAATGATGATCAGTGAAAATATGTCAATAAATCTGTCAATCCACTGAATAATATTACTTTTTTTATATGTGGAAGGCATTTATGTCTGTTGATCTGACCTAATATTTATAATATATATTTTTATTATAATAGAGGCACTGAAAATTAGCAAGTCAAATATTGATGAATCCGAAGACCAATACAATTTACTTATTATTTGTATAGGATCAATATTCATCAAATAAAAACGAGTCTCGGGTGTCATGGCTTTCTTATATAAGGTTCATGTCAATCACAGGATTCTACATCTTTGGGAATATAAGATGCCATTTTACTTTTAACTTGCATATTTCATATTTGGAAATGTAAAATTTGTCTTTTTAGATTGCTATGGGCGAAATTAAGCTCGAGATTCTCCGCAGACATACAGTGGTGGCTTAGTTCCACCGTTTAAAATCGGATGGGAAGGTCTGAGATGCCTTTTTTATTTCTTAGAAGATATAGTTGTGAAACTATTGTCACCTAACAGAAATGCGTTGTTTTAAACAACTTGAAATGGGTTGACTGGCATGTGGGACATGTTTTTGAATGGATGTGTTGCTAATTAAGTCCAATTTTCGAGACGTTAGTTACGTTTAACGAACTCAATTCAGACTACTCTAATTTCGCTCATACTTATACAAATTATTTGTTAGACTTTTTATTGCACTTCTAAAACACGATATATTTTAAGCCTCTAGTGTGATCTTTTGTGTCTACTAAGCGCCTGAGTCTTTTATAATCCAAACCGTGTGATTCCTAGTTACCTCCTTATAAAGTAGTAGAGATAACTGTAAGAACTTTTAACTAGTTTTTTTTCTTTGTATAATGAAACATCTCTATAAGGGACTTCATATATTAGCCTTGTTCTTCATTCTGGTATTTTCCTTCGTAAATTGTGACTCTGTAAAAAAAGTAGAGCTTTTTGAGCTTAGCTCAAAAAATTTTAATGAATTCATATATGGCTTTGATCACAGCTTAATTATATTTTATAGTCTGGAATGTCCAGTGTGTATTACAATTATAGACTCTTTTACTAAACTACTGGATAAACTAAGGGAAAGAAACGTTATGGTTGGCAAGATTAATGGCGAGGAAAATTTAATTTTATTAGAAAAGTACCAAATTCAAGATTATCCTACAATTAAATTCTTTAGAAAAACTCGTGCTGAGGAATATTTTGGAGGTAAAGAGATTCATGAGATTTTGCAGTGGGTAGATGATCAAATATCATATCCTGTAACAATTATTAATAATAGCACTTTCTTAAGTAAACAAAATCTAGAAGAATTAACTGAAATGCATGGAATAATATACATTATGCATGGAATATCAAATAGTAGTAGATTTGATAATTATATTAAAGTAGCTGATTTTAACCGTGTTTCTGGAAAATTCTATTTTATACCCTCAAATACTATTAATACAACCATATTAGATATTGTCAATGTAGTTAATGATACAAGCTTTAACAATACTAATTTATATAACAAAAAAGATTCATCTGAATGGTTACTCTGTCTTCGTCAATATGAATCTAAAGTATATATATATGATGGAACATTTGACTTGCAAAGTGATATAGAAAGTTTTATACGTGCACATAATATTCCTTTATTTGGTGAAATATCAGGTAAAAATTACATTAAATATGCAGATGTACAATATGATTTAATATGGCTATTGGTCCCAATGGATAAAGATAAAGCTATTCAAAGTATTCAACCTTATATCAAGATGTTTGTAGAGCTTGCTAAGGAGTTTGAAGATGAATATAGAGTTGTTTGGTTAGATACTGCAGAACACTCAATGCACCTAAATACAGTTTTATTAGTTGAGCCTGAGATGCTCCCAACAGTTGCAATTGCAAAATCTAGGCCTTATATTTTACCACCAAATACTGTGATAGACTTGGCTACAATAAGACAATTTATTATAGATGTAAATGATGGTAAAGTTGAACCAAAATTACGATCAGAACCAATCCCATCATATAATAAGACAAATAAAGATCAGAACTCAGATTTAATAAAATTAGTTGGTAATAATTTCAGCTCTATGGTTTTGGATGATGAAGAAAATGATTGGCTAGTTATTTTAATTACCCCATTTTGCCAGCCATGTACAGATACAGAAAAACTACTAAAAAAGATTAAAGGTGCAATTATCTCTACTAACAAATCACCTATAAATTTTGGATTTATTGATATTAGTGAAAATGACTTACCTAAAGATGACTTCTACTCGAAATCAATACCATCCATTTTCTTTGTGAAGGCAAGGCAAAAAACACCTATACACTTTATCAACGATAAAGTTAGTTATCTTAATATTAAGAAATTTATATTAGATTCAACATCTAATGATAAAGATTCCATTACATTTAGTGATCCTCCTAATGTTAATAATTTGGTAGTTACATTATTTCCAGATTTTGAGCGATTTGGAGATCTAGATATGTTTGAAAGTGAGCTCTCCAACTTCGAAAATACTAATTTTAGGGAAGAAAATATAAAAGATGAGCTCTAAATGTGGTTTAGCTATGATTTTAGTAAATATTATATTATCTATAGTATTGAAGAGTTCATGATAAATACATAGATCTAAAAAGGTATCGAGACAATTTCTATTATTTGGCGCGATACCTTTTTTTTTTATCTTTATTAGTAAACTTATTTTAATTACTTTTTCTATAATGAAGGATATATGGAATCTTCCTAATATTGTACACTTGAAAGTAAGTGAGGAGAAAGGACGTTGTATTATTGCAAATAGAGATATTAAAGCTGGTGAAGTAATTTGGCTTGAATATCCTTTTATATACATTGTATTTGAAGAATTCCTCGATAGTGTCTGTGATACCTGCCTTAAATATATTGGTACTGAAAAAGTGGTTAATATAATAGTTTGTAATGGATGTAGTGTTGTAAAATACTGTTCTAATATATGCAAGTCCAATTCTGAAGGAATACATAAATTTGAATGTAAACTTATGAAGAATAAATTCAAAGATATTTCAGAAAAATGTGGAGTCACTTTTGATAGAGTAAGAATCTTATCTAGATTTATTATTGTTAATTTATTCTCTAAAAGTAATTTTGGAATATTTAGTAATATTAAACATGAAAACAAACTTCTTTATTCTTCATATGAACATGTTAAAACATTAGTATCACATATATCTGAATTTTGTCAAGAAAGAAAAAGTATATATTTAAGTTTAGCCTCTGAGTTACTTAATATTTTTGAAAATTCACAATATCATAAGACATTTGGATCAGATCATCATGAAATAGGAGCCTCCTCTATATCTCTTTCTATAATGGATTTAGTAGAAATATTATGTATAATTGATAGTAATAGTTTTGGTATTCCAATATTTGCATCAAGTTATTATTCATACTATTATGACAATATTCTTAAAAACTCCAATTCTTCTTTTGAAAATCCATCTAATTCTTTGCAGTTATCTTCAATACTATTAAGTCCAAATATCACTGCCTGGGGTCTATTCCCTTATGCAAGCTTAATAAATCATAGTTGTGAACCAAACTGTTCATATCTAGGAAATGATGAAAGTACTAGATATCCATATATAGAAATTAGAAGTACAACCAATATACCAAAAGGTGATGAGATCACAATTTCTTATATTGAACTTTATGAATCAAGAAAGCAAAGAATATCCCAACTTTATAAAACAAAATATTTTATATGTAGATGTACTCGATGCAAACAAGATCTTTATAAATCTATGGATTATTTTATTGAGGGAATACTATGCTATAACTGTGCCAAATTAAAAAATCAAAAAGTCTTATTAAAATGTATATCATCAAATTTCTATGATATATTGAAGAATCAAGACCATAATCAATGTATTTCAATTTTAGAACAAGAATCTGATCTAATATCAATAATTGCTGCTCAGTATAAATGTACTAATTGTCAACTAATTTATAATGGTTCTGAGATTGCAAATATTATCAAGAATATTGAAGACATTATAGATGAATCAAGTTTGCTTAATAATGAACATGGAGATGTTCATAGAGCTATAGAACTTTTGAGATCAGCTTTAGATAATTATCTATTAAAAAATACTCAAATACATTATCTCCACTATTTAATATATAGATGCTGCAAGTTATTAGGTTTTTGGAGTGTTATAATAAAGGAATGGGGGTATGTAGAACATTATATTGGACAGATGATTAAATGCAATATTGCTATTTTCAAGAACAAAAATAATTTGGACATTTCCAACCTTTATGCAGCGAGAGCTATTGCACTTGAGAATTTAGGTAGTATATCTGAGGCACAAAAGTCATGGAATTCATGTCTTGCTATTCGTGAAATATGCTGTGGATGTGAACATTCACTTTATCGATTTGTAGCTAAAAGATTACATAATTAAGGTTATTTATACATAACTGTATAGATATTATATAAATTGTATCTTATAATATCTATGGAAGTAATTAGTTATTATTTCCTTCTATGTAGTTTTTCATGGTAACTTTTTTAGTGATTTTATCTGTAATAATTAGTCTTTTTGTCTCGTGAGTTTCTTCATAATTGGCGCCTCTTATTCCCGTTACCTGAGCGCCAGACTTTGATAATAATACCTAGAGGTTATACTGATCTAGTATGTCCTCAAACGAGACGTGTACTAAGGACTTGAAATAAACTGAAAGAATTAGATACCTAACTAAAGAGCGCTATAATAGAATTTTAGATTTATTAATTTTGCCCCTCCATTAAGGGTGTTACACCATATAGTGGCAAGTACTTGATAATAACTATTATTGTCTATATGGGACATCTTATTTTAAGAATAAGTAAAGAGATTAGATAAGAATTATAATTTTTTATGAATAATGAGGTTTGATATTACTGTCTTTTTGCTTGTATGCTTCCCACTAGTAATATTTGGACAGCTTTTAAGTCCAATTCAAACTATCGCTGATGATCATGAGGACAACATAACAAGTTGTGGAAAATTTTTATTGAATATTGTACAAAGAAACTCTCAACAAGGACCAGATATATCTGCAATGTGTGATTTCTTTAGAATAAAAGTTTTAACACCTGATACAAATGCGAGAGAACTACATTGCTCAATAATAGGTTCCAGTATTATTAATTGTGACTTAAGGAATTTCATTGGAGATACCAACTTACTTCGTAAATTTTTTACAGAATCAGATACATCAATATCAACTATTTACTATATTTTGGGTATACTACAGAAATTACCAAATGAGATAGCAGTAATACTTGGTAAAGAAGATATTATCGAAGATTCAACAGACATTTTAAATAATATACTTAAAGGATATAAAAAGTACACTGATAATTTGGATTCAACATCAAATAATAACTATTTTAGAATGGATAAGATGGCGTATGCATTTGCTGTAGCTGATCAACTTTTATCTTATGACGTTAGAAATTCTTTATATGTAAAAATTTTTGTAAAGTATTTGGAAGGGGATATATTACACTCAATAGATAACTTTGAAGATTATATTATCAGCACTTCACTCTTCTTAAGATCTTATTTTTCGCTTGTAACATATCCAAAAGAACCGATGGATATTCCTTTACCTATTAATACAATGATTTATAATCTTGGAATTATTGGAATACAAAATATTAATAATAACTTAGTTTCGTCTGAATTACTATTAACTACACATATATTGTCTAGAAAGGGGATTTTTTATATTCAAGGATTTCTCCATAATAAGAACTTACATTTTATGTTTTGTTTAATAAATGGAGAACCTATGAAGGATTTACATATATCTATAGTTGGTGCTAAATCAGAAGTTGTAAGGAAGGAAAATACATGTGAATATGAACTCCAAATAAGTAATGAAGATGAAAGGGATATAATTATTGAAAAGATATTCAATAAGGAAATAAAGATAGAGGTGTCTTCTAAACTACTGAAACTTCAACAATTGTCAATACCTATTGTTAATTATAATAAATCAAACTTTGATAATATTAAAATTTCGAAGATTCAAGTGTCAACAAGTAACTTTATTAATATATCAAAATCCAATTTGGATATTGAATATATGAAGAATGACTCATTAAGACCATATTCATTCATTATTAAGGCTTTATTGAGTTCAGATATAAAGATGGAAGCCTTATTAATGTATCAACATCTTATGGCAATTAAGATAAAGGCTCTAGAACCAATAAAAATAGGAACACCAAATACAAAGATCTATCCAATGATCTTCACAAATAAATATCAAACAATTGTTGACTTAAGTAAAGATCACTTTTTATGTACATCTAGAAATTTCCAGGTATCATTAGTTTATGGTTCATTATCTTCGGAAATAGGGAAAACTTTAAGTGAATCAAAGTTTAAATATCTATTTAATTTGGATATTGAAGATAGCTCTAATACTGAACTTTTAAATAAGCATTGTAACTTTTCAATACATCCTGAAATGATTGACTTGTATACTAAACCAGAGATAAAGTATGACTTTAGTGAACCAAAAAAACTTCCAGGTATACTGTTACCATTAATTACAAGTTTTTCAATGGTATTATTTGCTGTATTCTTTCTATTCTCTAAATGGAAAAGACTTATTAAGGAATTGAATATAGAGAATAAATTGACTTCAAGGTTTAATTTTACAGCAATTTTGAGTATTGTTCTCCTTGTATTATCAATACTTATTGTAGTACTTTATTGGCTTTCTTTGGACATATTCCAATTCAGTTATACTTTTATTCCTTCAATTGTATCACTTCTTGTTTTGTTTAAGATATCATTGAATAATTCAGACTTCATGGCTTTATAAGACAAAAATATTATGGTAGTAGATAGTAATAGTAAGGCTCACCATTATTTTTTATGCTATATCTAATAAATCACCGTTTCTCCACATATTATAGAGTCATCCCATATGTCGGAATTCACTATTCCCCTAGTAATAGCTTTAAATATTTGCATATTTTCTAATGCAGCTCGTACTCTCTCTTTATCTCTCATTTGTTTGTTTAATGCTTCTTCTGAATCATAAGATCCAGGAGTAACCTTTATAATTACTTTGAATCTGCTTGGTAAAGTAAAGGTAAGCTTAAATAAAATGGATAGTCCTATCAAACTAGCTTGTGAGCAGCTTGTAATAGTTGGAGTAAAATATACAATTACCCTATTAGCATTATTATCTACTGAGATATTCTTCAACTCCACAACATTTAATTGTTCCAACGTCAATGGATATTCGGGGTCTTTTATACGTCTTATAATCTCAAAAATATCCTGTAATAGTAAGACAGTGTAAGTTTCATCATTTTAGATATAATTACTAATATTTACATACCATTGGTGTTATTTCAGAGATAGTTAAGTTATTGTCATCTATATTTAACATATCAACGATGGATATATTAGATCTATAATCTGAACTACCATTACCTTCTTGGAAATAGATAATAGGATTTAAATTTTCCATCATCAAAAGAGATAAGATATTCTAAAATATATTGGATAATCTGTGTAGCGCTAGTTAATCCTAAGTATCCTAATATGACAGAAAAAAAGTATTTCAGAAATCATTAATACAGAAGAAAAAATTATATTATTAAACATATCATTTCCTCAACTATTTTATTTATGTAGATAAGACTCCATCACATCCTCTTTAATTTCCTCTTTTATCTAAACAAAGTTACTTAAATATCACAGATTGTAACTTCTACTTCAACTCCAGGGTCAATATTGATGGATGTAATTTGTCTCACAACATCACTAGATGAATAAAGATCAATAACTCTCTTGTAGATACGGAGTTCATATCTATCCCAAGTTTTTGAACCTTCACCACATGGTGACTTTCTAGTCGTTATCCTCAAAGTTTTTACAGGCATACGGACTGGTCCAGTCACTCTCAAATCCTTCTGCTTAGCATTCTGAATTAAATCTGAGCATACACGTTCAATTGACTTCAAGTTTTTACTTGATAAGGTTATTCTTATACGATGTTGAGGTAACTGTTGTTCACCTGCA
Source organism: Cryptosporidium muris RN66 (assembly GCF_000006515.1). Taxonomy (NCBI): domain Eukaryota; phylum Apicomplexa; class Conoidasida; order Eucoccidiorida; family Cryptosporidiidae; genus Cryptosporidium; species Cryptosporidium muris. The sequence continues at coordinate 859,592 of NW_002196572.1, read as the reverse complement.
AACTGCCCAAATTGCTTTTCTGATGGCTTCATTGCTACAGTTGCCATATTTCCTTATTTTTACAGTAAGGTAGTTCTTCTCTAAAGTTGTAAAGTTATATTGTCAGTATTTATACAATTCTAGCTTTTGCTAGCAGATGTTTAAATTAGCAAAATATTTCCGTCTCGTCTTAAGTTCTACAATGGCGCCTTATTAAATACTATTAACTGGCATACTAGATTAATATAAAGGTAATGAGACTCAAATACTATATGTTATCGTTTGCTTTTTATACTAGCTGACTATTTAAATATTCAGTATAATTTATATATCATATCTCTGATTTCACTTATGAAGTTTATACAAGAACTATGTAGTGCTGTACATGTTTCATCTCCTTTTTGTAGCCAATCATCTGCGAAATTTTGATTATTATAGTTACCATTATATTGTTTGTATTGACTATTATTCCATAAAGCCTCTTCTAATAGAAGTAAATCCTTAAATAGGTTACGTTCACTAGTACTTTGTAATTGCCATGTGGTAGCAGCTTGATATCTTCTTGCACCTAACAATTCTAGAAATATTCTCGCAGTTTCTAAGTCTTTTTTTAGATCATAATCAACACCAATAGATACAACAAATGCACATTCTCTTGATACATGTTCTTTTAAATAAGACCATTGTCTATAATTTTCTATAATTGTATTTGGATTATATAAAAGCACATTTCTATGACAAAATTCATCTTTTGAAAGTATTTGTACTATGATAGATAATATTTGAAATGCACATTGTAGAAAATTTACAGTAGCTTCACCAAAAAACTCCAAAGATGCAAGAAATTTCCCTGTCCATGCCAATGCTTTAGAAGAAGGAGATGAAGTAGTTGAATCTGATGATCTTTGTTTTTTTCTATTAGGAAGTGACATAGTTTTTAAATTGCAATATTCTTCATCATCACAATTATTTAATGAAGAAAATGAACTTTGACTATCTTCAATACTGTAAAACTCATCAATACTATTATTATTAATATATTTAGAAGTATTATTTGATGATTGATTATTTATATTTTTGTTACTTTTGATTTTTATATTTACAGAGTCTTCACTATCAAAACTTTTTTTCGATATTGGATAAACCAAATTTTGTGTTATTGCCTGCTTAACAATTTCCCTATAAACATTAGAAGAATAATTTGGAATAGTATTTTCCTCATTTGATTGTTTATCATCATTAATAAATGCTATTTTGTTACTAGCCTGAATAGTTTGAGATAATGAAGAGTCTGTTTGATCTTGTATTAGATCAGTAAAAATACGTAGCATACAATCAATAGCATCTCTTTGTAAAGGTAATTCAACTTCTAATCTTAAAAGAGTTTCCTTCAAAGAAACACAGAATTGATCACATTCAAAATCTAGTCCTTTTTCTGGATTTCCTTTTAGATACCTTAGTAAATATGATGTTAAATTATGTAATGCACTACTCGTTTCAATTCTAATATTTTCCAATTTTTCTAATGCTTTATATCTTAATAATGAATGATTATGTGATATATTTGATGTTGTCCAACATGTATATAAGCGTTCCAACTGTAAAGTTTGAATTAGTTTCTCAAGGCATATGCTAATACTTAACAATAAAAAGCAATTATTAATAATAGAACTTTTTTCAGGTTGACAATTTCCAGTTTCACAAGCATTTGTAGATAAACAAGATGTATCAATTGAATGACTTGATACAGGAGGAGATGAAGGTGAAATTGAAAAGTGATTAATACAACTTTTACAACTTAATGGAGTCTTTACAATACCATTTGATATAAATTGCTTATTATCATTATTTAATTCATAATCACCACTTATTTCTGTATTTTCATCATTATTTACATAACAGTTTGTTCCTATTTTTAAATCATAATTATTATCTTTGTTAGATGGACTACTTGATACATTAAATTTAAATCTGTTTGCTGAAAATAAACCACTTAAGTTAGTACCTAAAGATTTACAATCTGGATTATTTAATTCTAAATTATTATCAAAACCTTCAGTTAATAGTTCTTCTGGATTTCTTAAATTTGATGCAGTTCTTGTTCTAGATATTATTTGAGGAGATGGAGATGGGCGTCTACAAGTCTGATTATTATGATGTAATAAAACTAAATCATGTATACCATAACCAAAGAATTCAGTATCATTATTGTGAGTATTATCATCATCATATAAATAATGATCTACAATTCCATCTACAAATAAAGAATAACAATTCTTTGTATTAACCACTTTATATGAATAATGCCCTGTATCACGTTTTGGAAAAATAGAATTTGTATGATTATTCGATTCTTTATCTTCAAGCTTTATAGTTTGAGAATTATTCACTTCTTTCTCATTTTGCAGTATATATGTCACATATTCTAAAAATTGTTCATATTTTACATTACCATTAGAATCTTTTGGTGCCAAAGCAAAAAGCCAATCTAATTGTATTGAAGTTAATTTAGGTAATATTAAATATAATACTGTCCTAAAATGTTGTCTTGATAAAATTTCATGCTTGGATTGATCAAAAAGACGAAATCCATCTTTTAAGCATATTGATTTAATTTTTTTTTTAGGTGAAATACTATTATGAAAAGCTGATTTCTTATTCAATACTGTAGGTTTAATAATACTCCCTATCCAATCTTTTATTAAATGATAAAAATCTGGCTTTATTAGATGCAGTGAAAATATACTCATAGAATTATTTGATAATTTTTCTTCTTCTTTCTTATAAATTTCGTTATATTTTATCTCAGTTATATCTAAATTATTTATATTATTTCTTATTATCCCATTCCAACCAATAATATATTCAAGAAATTCATGTATTATTGGTAATTTATCAAATAATGTATTCAAATTCTCATTTCTAATATATTTCTGAAAATTTTTATATTTTGAATCATTATTTGGCATAGACTGTCTCCTAATCTTCTTATTACCAATTAAATTTAATTCATCTAAAGTATTTAAACTATCAGATGATTTTGCATATCTAATAGTTCTCGAAATATTAAAATTATCTATCTTTACTGATGAAGTATAACTTATGTATGATAAAAGTAGTTCTTGTTCTGCTTCTGATATACCAATATCTAATTCTAAAACAAATTCTGCCAACCATTTGCTTGATATACGAATATTTTCAATAATATATTTATTACAACACTTCGTATTTTTATTTAGATATTCTATAATCTCATATATTGATAAATTATTTGGTGATTTTAATGACCATTCTTCAACTCTAAAAAAAATATACTGTTGTATACGACCAACAATTATACTACAATATTGTTGATCAAAATTTGTAGGAGTTATACAAAATTTCTCTTTATCTTGTCTACAACATTTATTTATATCTTCATATACAAAATTATTAGGAATAAATCCTAAATTTATTGATTCCAAAGAAATACTCCTTTCTTCAATATATGATGAATAAGATGTTAAAGATATACTATTTGTACTTGGGCATGTATCATCTGTTTTTACTGATATATCATATTGGTAATCAATTAAATCATCATCTTGTTTAGATATTATTAATTCTTTTTTATTAAATATCTGTTCTATTTTATTTTTATCTATTATCTTACCCATCAATGATATTTCATTCATCCTTTTTGTTTTTGGATTTACAATTATCTCATTTTTAGGTGTATATAATAATTTTTCTTTATAAACTCTCAATAATGGAGTTTGTAAAATTTCAAATGGATCTGGTCTTAAAGAAGAATCTCTTGATAAAAGTTGTTGTACTAAATTAAATAATTCATTTGAATAACATTTTGGGGGAGGTTCAATTTTTTGAAATGAAATATTCCAAGCTAAGGATAAAAGTGAATCACCAGTAAATGGAGGTTTTAAACATGTCAACTCATACATTACACATCCAAATGACCAAATATCACTTTTATAAGTATAAGGTTTATTTTCACACATCTCTGGTGACATATATTGAGGTGTTCCAATAGAAGTTAATGTATATGGAATTGTTACACTTAACATTATTCTACTAATACCAAAATCACCAATTACTATATTACCTTTATCTGTTAAAAATATATTTGATGGTTTTATATCACGATGTATTATTGAACATTCTCTATGTAAATAATGTAATCCAGCTGCTATTTGTGAACACCAAAATAACACTGTATCTTCTGAAAGATATGTATTTGTTTTAATACAATTCTCTAAAACTTTACTAATATCACCTTGTTTACAATATTCCATTATTATTATTAAATATATATCATCATGTATAAATGACTCATGACATTTAATTACATATGGATTATTAATTGTTTTCATTATCTCAGCCTCTTGAAGACTACGATTTTTATCATCCTCATCCATTTGTGATAAATCAATACATTTTGCAAGCCATATTTTATTATCAATTGTATTTTGTACTTTATATGTATTACCAAATTGACCTCTACCTACATATTCAATTATACGATAATTCTTATATAAGAAATCAAATGATGAATTTCTTGGTAATAATGGTATAAGTAATGTCATCAGATTCTTTATATATTTTTAATATGTAGATTATACCTTACTATTATCCATTATAGAATCATAGTTAAGAAATACCTAAATAAATTTTAGGCATGCACCCCACAGATACCGGAGTTATCATTTAACAAAACGAGTCTAATATAATTTTTATGTGTAATCATAATAAAAAAAGGCAAAAATAAAAAGATAAAAAATTATATCTGAATAAATACTGTAATATTTAAACATATACTACATACTAGATATGTTTGCATTACATAATTTTCTAAAAAAGATCTTTTTCTTATTTCTTCAATTTCATGTGGTATTGCATGCATTGGCGGTTTTCTCGTGGAAGATTTCACATATGTAATCCTACCACAAAAATTACATGAAAGTATTTGAACATCTTCTAATATTTCAACAGGGAGCAATGTAATTGGACATGCTGGGATATTATTAATACAATTATAATGATTCTTTAATAATTCTTTATCATCATCTTGTTGGTTAACTATTATATCACTATTATTATATATATTATTATTAATTACAGGATCTTTTACTATATTTGAATAATTTCTAAAACATTTATATATTGTATATGGTGGTTTACTTATTAATATACAATCAGTTTTCGTTATATTATCATATAAATTATTAATATTAATCTTTATATCTTGTAAATTTTTGACAAATCCCCATATATAATTTAAATTTAATTTTTTATTCAAAAAATAATTATTTGGATTGGAAACGTTATTAGAATTTATTATTTCAATATTATTCATTAATTGACCAATAATTTTTGATTTCTTCACTTCATTATATATATTCTCAGAAGAATGAATATCTTTTATATAATTATCTAATATATTTTGAATTTTATCCCCATAAAGTTCATTAATTTTATTAATATATAATAAAGAAAATGTCTTTAATTGTACAAGATAATTAGCAATATCTTCTTCACGTTGAATAATATCATCATTAAATAATTCTATATATCTTGAATAAAGGAATGTAATAAGACATCTATAAGAAGTAATTAATCGAATAAAATAAAGAAATTTAAAATAAGAAATTATAAATTCAATATTATTTACTATATCCATATTATTATTATTATTACCTTTTATTTCCGTAAAATTATTAATCACATAAAATTTTAATACATATTCAATAAGTTTTTTAAAATGATTCATACCGTAGTTTAAATTAGTATATTGGAGATTTTTAGGAGTAAAAATTTCTAATTCATGAATATAACAAAATAATAATAATAATAAATTTGCTAATGTAGTTCTAATATAACTTTCTGAAAGTATATCTGGAAAATATTCATGAATTAAATTAAATTCTAATGCATCTTGAATTATATTTTCTGGTATAAATTCTCTAAATATTGATAAATATAAGGTTAAAATATCTTCATCACTATCATTATTATTATCATTAAATTCTTTATTAGATTTATATTTAGTTTCTATATTATTATTTAATTTATCCTTTATTTTTAATAACAAGATCTTACCAAGTTTAAAATTAAAAGCTGAAAAAGGTTTTAATTTGATATTAAATTTATTCAATAAATCATTATATTGTTTATTATTATTATTATTATTATTATTATTATTATTATTATTATTATTATTATTTACTTCTTCTATTTGTGGTATTCCTTTAATAGTTGTTGGACCTCCCAAAATAAGACGAATATCATTCAAAATTAAAGGTTGTGATATTGATTGTATTAAATAATCAAAAAAACAAATATTTCTAAAATCTTTACAAAATTTAACATAATTATATATTTCTTTAAAACCACTATTATAAGTTTGTTGAAGATTTAAAACTAATCGTTTATTTATATAATCAATAGCTGATATTGGATTAAACATTAATATTAATCGAATTGTATGAGTAGAAGATGAATATAACATAATAATAAAATATGAATAATTAATATTATTATATAAATTATTCCCAGGATATGATAAAGGTGTATTAAAACTAATTACTTTATAATCATTTGCATTCCTATTTATCTGTATACTATTTGGTATACTTTGAATATTTTCGAGCTTTTTAGACAAATCTTTATTTCTATTCTCCAATATTTCTGAAGATTCATTTGTATATATTGATTGATCAATATTTGGAAATGATGAAGATGCTTGAAATATCTTATTTGGGTATAATATTTTAATTTGATCCCATCTTCCTTTTTCTTTTATTGATGGTCTATGTAAAATCCCAATTCCAGATTTATCAATTGTAATAAAAGAATATATTAATTTATCATCTATTATTATATCATCAATATAATGAATTCCACAAATTGGACAATTATGTATTAAAATATCTAATTTATTATTTAAATTCAATTTATTAACAGAAGAATATTCAATTGAAGTTTCTAAATTATTATATGATATTATAGAATTCCCTATTATAACATTATTACCTATTCCAATACACCATAATAATAACAAATCATCATCTTTAATATTATAATATAAATTATTATTACCTATTATCACAATCTTCATATGAGAAATTGGAATCTTAGGAAATAACTCATATATACATCTATATTCAATACATATAATAGATAAATTTGTTATATCAAGTTTAAATCTAAATAATAAAAGACGTCCTATAGAAGTTCCTATAATAACTTCAAATTTATATTCTGAATTAAATGATGAAGTATATGAAGTAGTTACTATCTCATCCATATTATCATTTATATTTATAAATTTATTATTGATTACCTTTGGTAATTTATAAATTAATACTGCATTACAAATAATTAAAGGTTTATCTGGTAAAATAGAATATATATATTCATCTTGTTTAATTAAATTATCTTCAAAATTATTTGTAAATTTATCTATGTAATTTTCTTTTGAAAATTCTTTAGGAATATATATTATATATAAAATTATATAATCATCCCAACATGATGTTACAATATATAAATTCATTTTATCTCCAATATTTGATTGCATTGATAATATAGGAACTTTTAATATTGGATTATCTGTATTTAATAAATATTTATTACAAAATGATATAAGTAAACACTTTTTATCTTCCAAATAATTATTATATAACCAATCATAAGATCTTATTTTATATTCTTTATCTTCAATATAATTATATCTTAATATATCAATAAGATTAAATGATGGTGAAGGATTATATATAGCTAAAGAAAATGAATCTAATATAGGTAATAACCATATATAAACTATTCCATTATTAATACATGTAAATAAACAAGACCATTTATAATTAATATAAGGACCCCAAGATAAATTCTCAATATATAATGATTTATTAACTATTTTTATATTTGAGTAAATATCTATATTATTAATTATATTACTATTACTATTATTTTCATTTATTTTCCATATTATATTATTTATTTTTGGAATTTCAAAATTAAAACGATTCCAAGTATTTGAACCAAATAAAATATTATCATTATTTCCATCAATCATTAAATTTAAATCTATAATAATAATCTTTGTATTTATACTATAAGCATAGTAACCAAAATTATTAATACTAGTAGATATCTGTGCATTACTTATACATGGAAAACGTCCAATAGACCATAAATTAAACATTTTTTTTTTTTTTCTATTATAAATATAAATATCCCAATTAATAAAATTATAAATAAATCAATATATTAATATTTACATATATATTACAATTAGACTAATAATTCTTCCCTTTTTTTTCTTTTTAATTAGTTAATCTAAAGATTTTATTTAGAACCTTAGGGATAATATTATTTATTAGGTAATAATATAAAATATTTTACCGCGTTATATTAATAATTAATATTATAAATTTGAGACAACTACTTAAGTAATAGAATTATCAAAATATTATTTCTAATAATTATATTTAATTCTTAAATTTTATTTATAATAATAAAAAATTAACTTATATAGTAAATTTTCCGCCAAAATACCAAAAACTAATAAATATTAATATTATGTTATTATCCTAAGATTATATTTAAAAGAAAATTTATAATATTAAAAAATTTTCGTTTACCGCCTAAATATTCGTAATAGTTACATGCTCGATGTATATTTTGTTCTTAAAATATCTAAAGTATTGTAAAATGGGTCTAATTTTCAATATTATATAGTTAATATTAATTTTTGTTACCTTTTTTTTTATTTTTTCTTTTAATTTTTTTTCTTTTTTCAATTCCTCTTTCTTCTAAGATGATTTTTTTAAAATGGACCGTATTTTCCAGTTTTTTATTATGTAATACAATTAAAAGTACATTTTATTTAAAATATCAAGCAAATTTTTATATTATTTCATTTATTTCAACACAAAGAGGACTAACATATTTTTTATGTAGAGGTAATGGTAAAGAAGATCAATATGATAATGGATATGGTTTAGATTATACACAACCCTATTCGTGTGAACATAGACAAAATAATGAAACTCCACAAGTACTAGATAATCATAGTTATTTAGGTCTACCTATGTATAAAGAAAACGAAGATGATAGTGGCAATGATTATAATGATAATAATAATGAATATACATCAGATTATGGTCAAAATAGAGGATTATCATGCAAACATGCAAAGAATTATAATTATATGGTACCGAGAATTCCAAATGAATATGATAAATCTAAAGTATTATATATATTATATAATGGACCTGAAATTATTGATGCTAGTATTATTGATAGTGATGTAATTAAATCAAAAAGTTTACAAAAATTACTTAGTTTATATGAAAAAGCTTATCAAAAGTGGCATCAACAGCAATTTAAATGTGATAATAATCCCTTTTGTCCAAAAATACAAAAAATAGTTTTTAAAATTTATACTATATCAGAAGAAATTAGACAGGAAATTGAAAAATATAATAGTAATAACTAAATATTGATAATTTATAATATATTATTAATTCTTTGAATAATTCAAGTTTTATTAAAGTACTTTTTTTTATTAATATTAGAATTTATTATGTATATTTATTATTGATTGGAATGTATTTAATATATTATTGGATACATATATTATTTATGTTAATTTTTTTTCAAGGATTTTTCTTTTATATTTTTTATTAGATCTTAATATTAATATTGATAAATAATATATAATATTAGTTTATTTTATTTAATATAAATTATTTTAATTAATATATCTTTAAATATTATTAAAATATTAATATTATATAATATTTCAATTTTCTCTTAAAGAATTAATAATAAAATAAAAAGATTCTTTGAAAGATATCATAAATATAATAAAGACAATGAGTCTCCTATATTTAACTAATAATTAATAAATAATAATAATAGTAATAATAAATTTAAACATAACTAATTTTATTTAACATACTTATATTTCAAATATTTGTAATCTGATGATATTTTTTATTATAATAATGTATTCATTGAAGATATCACTTAAAAAAAAAGTGAGAATTGAGAATTTAAATAAGAATATGATGAATTATATCTATTGTGATCAAATAGGTTTGTTTGAATAATATTTGGTAAATATACCTAGTCTTTTGATTGATTATGAGATCATAACAAATAATAATAATACTTGGGAATATCCTAAAAGTAATTTTTTAAATAATAAAAATGGAGAAAAAAAAAAATTTAAGAACAATATTTAGATAAAAATAAATTTGAATTTAAATGTCAAAATAAAAATTTAAAGAAGAAATGAATATAGATAATGAAAATGGATGTAAATTTGAAGAATTATTATATTTGATTATTATTGACTTTAAATTAGCTGTATACTGTAGTTATTTTAAATTTAAGATATTTACTAGATGAATATAGGAGAAGTTATAGATTACAGAAGAAATTTCAGTCTATGATTAATGAATAGTTTTCATATTAATTTAATTTCAAGCAAAGCTAAATATTATTATGATAAAGCGTATAATATATTAAATAGAATTATAAAATAATTAAATTTAAGAAGAAATGGCAATATGATATAAAGATAATTTAAATAATTCTTTTTTTTATATTAATTTAAGATTTAATTTTGATTACAAAAGTTTAAATGGATTTATAACGATAACTTATCTAACTATAATAAGTAGATAATATTTTAATTTATTTATTATTATTAAAATGAGGATAATTTTAATAGGATTATTTTTGTATGAAATGCTTAGTACTTAGAAATAATTTGGTTTTTTCTTTTTGTTTTTTTTTTTTTTTTAACTTATTAAGATTATTTAAATAATGGATTTCTTGATTAATCCAGAATATTTACAGATAATAATCTTAAAACTTTTATTAATATAATATATTTATTAAGATATTTGTATTTTTATAGAATGATTTACCTTTTTTATTTGATTATATATAATTAATGTAGTTAAGTTAAGTTATAAATAATATTATCAATAATTATTGAAAATGATTAATAAATATACTCCAGAACTTTTTGTTTCTTTATTTTTAAATATTTAAATTTTAAAATTAATTTTACATTTCTATTGATTTATATTGTAAAAGATTATTAAGGGGAAATAATTTAAATATTGAATTGCTAGGTGTTTGAAATAATTCTATTATATTAGAAAATTCTTTATATTGATCATTTATTTCAAAAGAATAATATTTTTTATTATAAAATATATCTTGATAATTTTGATAAATTGATATTGGAGGTGAAATCCAAGTTAATTTACCTATCATATTTAATTTATCTATTTGAAGAAATTCCATATTATTACAATCTTTATTAGTATATATAAAAAAATGTATTATTAATTGGTAATATACTTTTATATCATCTGTTGTAAATGAAGGAATTATAGATAAATTATTAATATTTATATTATGTTGAAAAAAATTATCCCATAAAGTACATCTTTTATAATTATAAATTTGTTTAGTAGATTTATTTATTTGATCAATATTAATAAATTTAACCTCTTCTATTCTATTAATTAAAATATGTATTTCTTGCGTTTTCCATCTTGCATTTAACATATTAAAACTAATATTTATTGAATCATATTTATACCAATGATTTATATTAGAAATATTACATATTGCAACTAATTGATTTTGATAATTAATATGTAAGATTTCATTTTTTTTTTTATAAAATATATTTTTATATATAAAATGATCTTTTGTTATTTCAAAATCATTAAGTTTCATTATTTCCAAATTATTCTGCCAATATAATTCTAATATTGATTTTGGTAAATTTAATAATTTACTTTGTATATCAATTGTTTGTGCTAATGGTTCAAAAAATCTTAATTTTAAATTAGACGAATTATTTAATAAGATTTCTTTATAATTAATAATTTTATTTTGATATTGTTTTTCAAGATTTTTAATAAATTGTTTTTTACATAATTGAAAATCTTGATAATAATGAAAATATTCATTATTATAATAATTATATTTATATTGATGAATTATATTATCTTGATTATTTTCTAAATATAAATTTTTATTTTGTTTATTTGGACTAGTAATTGGATAAGAGAATTTAAATATATTAGAAAAGGATAATAAACAATTTACTAATGTAGGATATGATCCAAATAATTTAATATCAAAACGTAATCTTTTTTGTATTTTTGACCCTAAACAATTAATATTATTATTTGAATTTTTATGTGTTCCAAAAGTTAATAATAAGAAATAACCATATTTTTTATATTGACCATTAAATGATGGTGGTAAGAATGGTGGAATTATACAAGAATAATAAAATGGACCTATTTTATCATATTTTTTATTTAGATTTAAATTACTAATAAAAACATATGGATTACTTACAAATATAATTCTTGTATTTATTTGATTATTTTTTTCTAAATTTAATTTATAACCAAATAATTTGTTTAATATATTATAATTTCCATTATAATGATCTAAATTAAAATGATTTATATTATTTGTTGTATAACCATATAGTTGTATTGCACCATAATCTAAAAAGTAATCATCTGATAATTCTTTTACAATATATTCAGGTTTAGATATATATTCTTTTGGTAATGTATTAATTAGATTTTTATTTTTATTATAATATATTGTTATATATACTGATAATTTATCTGAGCTAAAATAATATGGTTGATCAAATTGTATTTGGACATAATATCTTGTAGAACCATATACAAATTCTTGATAATCATCAATATACATAAATAAATGTTTATTAAATAAAATTAATATAATATTTTAATATAATAGGTGTTTAATGAACATATATTAGTATTTATTATAAAATATAAGGATGACATACATAGGATACTCGTGTTATAGCGGTTGTAATTTACTAGTTTGAATAAATAGATCATTAATATTATTAATATAGATGAATATCAAATATTGGTCATATAAATATTTGAGATAGTGACTAATAATAGAATTTAAGTATATAGACTATATTAGATTAATAAGAAATGATTTATTTATTGAAGTAATATTTAGAATATTTTTTTTTTCATTTGTAAAATAAATAAGAATCTACTATAAATTCTATATATTAATGAAATTATTTAGTTAAATTTTAGATTAATCCTGTGTTGGATTTAATAATTTATCAATAGCTCTATTAATACTTCCATCAGATTCTGTTAATGCTTTTAAACAAGCATCAGTATCAGTAAATCCCATATTTCTTAGTGTTTCTAATTGATAAGAATAATTATTAGTTTGATTTTGTTGATTATTATTAATATCTAGATCTAAGTTATTGATAGAATGATTAGATATATCAATATTTGATTGCATATTAGATGATATTTGGGTATTATTAGTTATTCCCATATTTCTCATTGAATCAACTATATTTTGCATTTGTTGTGATAAATTATTATCATTTCTTTGTCTCATAATAGAGGAAAAGATGTCAATATTATTAGTAGTATTTGAAATTTGATTTTGATTATTTTGAGGATTATGATTAACAAGGGGATCACTTTGTGTTTCTGCATTATTATTATTATTCATTATAAAGGGTAAATTGAAATTATTAAATATATTATGGGATGATGATAAATTATTATATGTAAGTTGAGATAAAGAATTTCTTAAGTTATTATTCTGATTTCTACACCAAGGATTAGGTAATGCTTCAACATTTGGTCCTAAAGATTTATCAATATTGTATTGTATTGGTTTATTGTAAGATTTCTTATTATCTTGTATATCAGAAAGTGCAGCATCCCACATTGGTTCTTGGACTGTTTGATACATACGTTTTAAAGCACTAAATCCGCCTGGTATACTTTCTATATTACTCATAGCACGATCTGAATTTCTCATAACTTCTTTCATAAGTTCAGGATTTCTGAGTGCATCTATAGACATTTGTAAAAATTGTGGATCATTAAATATATGATTTAATTCTGGATTTTGTTCTCTTAATAAACTTATTTGTGGATTAGAATCTAATATCATACGGAATATTTCTGGATCACTTAATAAATTTTGTATCCATGGTGAGTTCATTGCTGATGTTAGGAAGTCATCTGGTGTAGATTGTGGAATTGCATTACCAAGTATTGATGAAGAGGAAGTTGTTGAAGTACTTGAATATCCATTATTTTGATTTATTATAGAGCTAGTATGATTAGTAGATACATCTCTTCTTGGGGTTCTAGCTACTATTATGGTACAATCATTTTCAAGTTTGTATATTTTAAGAAAAGCCATGTTGTCAGAAAGTATTTTCTCTCTCCATACTAATCGTATTTCATTGATAGGTATATTACATGTCGAACTAATCATTTGTTTAAGCTGTAATACTGTTGTGTTATTAATATTTATTTTATTGGGTAATTTAATAATTGAGCCTTCCAGGAGTTTGACATTTATTTCAATTAGTAAATCAAGATCAGGTTTTTCATCATTATTACTTTCATTACTATTATCTGTACATGAATTCGAATTTTCATCTCCAGAATATCCTGAATTCTCCATATATGCTGTTTTAACTTTGACCTCACTAAATATTTATCACAATACTATTATTACATAAAATATATTGAGAATAGCTAAATATAAATAAAGCTATATATTAAAAAAAACTTTTTTTTTCCTTCTTAAGTAAGAAAAAGAAGAATTTTTATAACCACTTAAGTTTTGTAATATACACCGTTTTATATTATTTTCAGGTTTTTGCGCAAACATAACTTTAGGCGGTAACAAATATGCCGCCTAATGTATAATATTCTTTTCTAAATAGATAAGGAAAATTCTACTTTTTTTTCAAAAGTACATTAATAATTAAAAGCTATAAGCTGTATATACCGCAGGCGGTATATGTGTTACTGTATCCCCACTATAAGGAATACGAATAGAAGTTCTTACTCTTTTTTTTTTTTTTTCCTCCTTCTCTTTCTAAATAATAAGAGGGGTATTTACCTATTGTATAGACTAAAGTTTTGATAGTAATTCTTTGTTTGCTCAGTAGATACAATACTCTGACTACTTCAGGATTCACTGTGGTGATTTTTGAACCTAGATATTTTGTACAATGCCATTAAGATTGGATGCGAAGAAGAAACTACAAACTAACAGTGATAGGGTAAAATGTGTTTATTTTCATCAATCTGAGCCATGGATATTATCGAGTTTATACAATGGTACAGTAACAGTTTTTGATTATGAGACCCAAAATATTGTGAAGTCTATTGAGGTATCAGAACATCCAATACGATGTGCTATATTTATTAGTAGAAAACAGTGGATAGTAACGTGTGGTGATGATTTAATGGTTAGGGTATATAATTATAATACAATGAATAAACTTACTAGCTTTGAAGCTCATAATGATTTTATCCGCCATGCAACAGCTCATCCTAAGCTTCCTTTACTTTTGACATGTTCTGACGATTTAACAATTAAACTTTGGGATTGGGATAGAGATTGGTTAAAGGTTCAAACATATCAGAATCATTCACATTATGTAATGATGGTACAGTGGAGTCCAAAAGATAGTCATGTTTTTGCATCTGCTTCATTAGATCGTACAATTAGAATTTGGGGTATCCCATCTAATGTAGGAACAATTTCAAATTCAACTGTAACAGTACCAAATTATACTTTATTGGGTCATGATAGCGGAATAAATTGTTTAGCATATTCATTATCTGCAGAAAAACCATATATCGCAACTTGTAGTGATGATAAGACAGTGAGAGTATGGGATTATCAAACTAAGCAATGTATTCAGGTTTTGTCAGGTCATTCAAAAGCCGTAAGATCAGTCGTTTATCATCCACAACTTCCATTAATCTTGTCTTGCAGTGAAGATTGTACTATAAAGATATGGCATGCTACAACATATAGACTAGAATGTACATTAAATTATATGATGGATAGAAGTTGGTGCTTAGCAGTTTGTAATAATATGGTAGCTATAGGTTTTGATGAAGGTACAATGGTAATAAAGATAGGATCTGAACAACCATTAGCAACTTTAAATAGTGGTAAGATTATTTTAGCAAAGGGAAATGAGATTTGTCAAGCAAACTTAAGGGTAATTTCAACAGCACTTGGTACATTAGATTCTAATTCATGTGAATGGGGGTTTGATTACGAAGATGGTGAGCGCATAATCTTACCTACAAAAGAATTGGGGTGTAGTGAAATTTATCCACAAGATATACAATATCATCCAAATGGTCGTTTTATTTCAATATGTGGTGATGGAGAATTTATTATATATACAACACAAGCTTTAAGAAATAAGTGTTTTGGGAAGGCAATAGAACTTGTTTGGTCACTAGATGGTCATTACTTTGCAACTAGAGAGAATGGTGATAGAATTGTTTTATATAATAACTTTAAGGAATTTTTTTCATTTAATCCAAATTATTTCGTAAATGAGATTTTTGGTGGTCAACTTTTAGGAGTTAAATCATCAGATTTTGTGTGCTTTTATAATTGGTCGGAATGCAAATTAATTAGACGAATTGATGTCTCATCTACACTAAATAATATTTATTGGGATGATCTAGGAAATTATCTATGCCTATCTTGCATAGATACATTTTATATTTTGAAATATGATAAAGATAATATTGAAGGTATTCTTTCAAATCCTAGTGTAAATTCTTCTATAGACACTAGTGAAGGTATTGAGACATCTTTTGAATTAATCTCTGAGATTCAAGATAAAATTGAGAGTGGTATATGGGTATCTACATGTTTTCTTTATATTACTAGTCAATTAAGGCTCCAAATATGGATGAATGGATATATTGATATTATAGCGTATTTATCAGAAAAGAATATTTATCATATTTTAGGATATGTCAAAGAACTACAAAGAGTTGTATTAATGGATCGTGAATTTAATTGTATTAGTTATTCTTTAAATTTAAATTATATTGAATATCAGGCTTGTATAGTCAGGAAAGATCTTCATACCGCAGAAGATTTATATTGGAATAAAATTCCTAGCTATTTACATACTAAGATTGCAAAATTTCTTGAGATACAAGGTTATAAGGAGAAAGCACTTGAAGTAACTACAGATTTTGATCAGAAATTTGATCTGGCTTTAAATTTAGGTAAACTAGAATTATGTATTACAATTCTCCAACAGATAGAAGCAAAAGAAAAAGGTGAAAGAGAAGATATACAAGATATACAAAATAATAAAGTTGCAACTTCTTTAAACAAGCAAAGATGGAAAATTTTAGGTGATATTGCTTTAGAACAAGGTAAATTTAGCCTTTCTATAGCATGCTATAAAGAAGTAAGTGATTTAAACTCTTTATTATTAATTTATTCATCAATAGGAGATAAAAATGGACTTGAATATGTTGCTGAATTAGCTAAAGAGGAACAACAATGGAATGTAGCATTTGTATGTCACGTATTACTAAATGATTCTCAAGGTTGTATTAATGACCTTATTTCAGCTAAAATGGTACCTCATGCTGCTTTATTTGCTAGAACATATAAACCATCAAAGATAAATGACATTGTTGAATTATGGAATAAACAATCCTTTAGGCCTAATGAAAAATTAGCATCTCCACTGGAAGCATCAGAATTATTTCTTCATTATAATATGTGCTTGGATATTGAAGCGAATATTACAAAGTATATTGAAGCTCCAGTTAAATCCTGGATTAAAATGAAGGAAATTCTTGATAGTGATATAATAGAAGATTATATGCAAAGGGGTCCTAATTATATAATAAACTCTATTTGGGGAGATCAAGATATATCTATAAAAAGTGATATAGATAATGATAAGAATTGTCCAGATGAGAGTAAGGAAGATATTGAGGACAAATCTGTAGAGGAGTCGCTTGTTGAATCTACAAAGGATATTTGTGAAGAAAACTTGCAACTTACAACAGAATCGAAAGAAAGTAAGGGCTCTCACAAGGAGAAACAAAAAAGTTAGATAAGGAAATTAGATTAATAGATATTTCGATATATTTAGTAATTGTTAAGAATAGACTAGAGACATCTAAAAGTCTAAAGTAAGTTTAAAATCTTTTTTTATTGACTTTTCTCATATAGAAAATATCTACATAATATTTCTCATAGTAATTAAAAAATAGTTAATAATGAGTTAGCTCTTATTCTTTATTTATCGCTAATAATTCTGAATTGATTTGCAAGCTCCTCATTGAGTTTTGCAAAGTAATTCTTAAATTCTTCATCAGATTGTCTTGGATCAAGGAATTTCATTGATGTAACTTTATTAATAGTATCTCTCATAGAATTATAGATAGTAGACCAACCAATTTTTTGTTGTTGTTGTTGAGTATCTTTGATAGTCTTTAGTGACAAGTCATATAGATTTCCAATAGTCTTCATCATACCTAATGTCTTCTGTAATGGACAAGTAAAGTCATAGTCAGAAAAGGCATTTTGTTGTAAGAAATCTTCTCTTATAATACGAGCTACTTCCAATATTACTTTTTGATCTTCAGATAAAGAATCTTTACCTACTAATTGTAAAATATCAGCTAGTTCATTCTCTCTTTGTAAAATATCAGCCATCTTTTGTCTCAAAGAATTGAAATCTGGATCTACAGAGTCGAAATAAGGTTCTAAAATCCTTGAATATTTACTAAAAGATGTACTCCAATTTACAGATGGGAAGTGTTTTCTTTGTGCCAACTTCTTATCTAAACCCCAAAATACTTGTATAATTGACATTGTAGCAGTTGTAACTGGATCTGAAAAGTCACCACCTGGAGGAGAAACAGCTCCTACAATGGATACAGTTCCCTCTCTATCAGGAGATCCTAAACATTTCACTCTACCAGACCTCTCATAAAATGAAGCTAATCTAGCTCCTAAATAAGCTGGATATCCAGAATCAGCAGGCATTTCAGCTAATCTACCTGATATTTCACGCAATGCTTCAGCCCAACGTGATGTTGAATCAGCCATCATTGCAACATTAAAGCCCATATCACGGAAATACTCAGATAATGTAATACCAGTATAAATAGAAGCTTCTCTAGCTGCGACAGGCATGTTAGATGTATTTGCTACCAAACAAGTTCTCTGCATAATTGATTCTTTCTTCCCATCTACTACTGTGTATAACTCTGGGAATTCTGTTAGTACTTCAGCCATTTCATTACCTCTCTCACCACATCCAATATATACTATAACATCTGAATTACTATATTTACTTAGTGCTTGAGAAATACAAGTCTTACCACAACCAAAAGCACCAGGAATAGCACAAGTTCCTCCTTGAACAGAAGGAAAAAGTGAATCCAAGACTCTTTGGCCAGTTAATAGTGGTGTACAACCTTGGAGTTTCTCTAAACATGGTCTTGGTACACGAACTGGCCATGTATGATACATTGGATATTTCTTTATTACCCCATCATATTCTACTTCAATCAACTCCTCATCAATTGTATAATTACCAGAACTTGGCAAACTTATAACACGGCCTTGAGAATTTGGAGGTAACATTATTTTGTGTGATTTAAATAAGGAATTCTCAAATACTGTACCAAATACATCACCCCCCGTAATTATATCACCTACACGCAAGTTTGGATTTGGAATAAATTCCCAAACTTTATCATGATCTAATGACTTTACATCTATTCCCCTAGGAATGAACATATTACCAGTTATATTAGCAATATGTTGTAGTGGCCTTTGTATACCATCAAAAATATTATTTAAAATACCGGGACCTAATTCCACTGATAACGGTTTCCCTGTTTTTATTACTGGATCTCCTACTGTTAAACCAAATGTATCTTCATATACTTGAATAGATGCTGTATCCCCTTCCAGTCTAATAATTTCACCAACTAGCTTCTGAAATCCCACTCTAACTAATTCGTACATTTTCGTACCACTCATATTTTCTGCTACAACCAAAGGACCAGCTACCTTGTAAATGGTACCATAATCATTTTCTTGATGTGTCATCTTCAAATCTAACTATAAAAGAGCTGCAGCAATTCTTAAAAATAGCAATTTAAAAAGATAAGTCTTGGTTTATACTATCTTCTTTTGTTGCCTTGTAACTAATTCCGTTTTACAAAATTCCCCTTTTTAAGCTAAATAGACACGCCTAGACAGAATAATATTATGGATACCAAAATATTGGCGCTCCCGGGATTTGTGATCTTTAGGAAGTTTTACAAGTATATTAGGAGTATATTTATAATTATTTAAATTCATATACATAATGATTAAAATATCTTGTAATCTAAATTTAAATATATTCTTCTATATATAAAGTTAGCAATAATTAATTATTTTCTCTTCCTTTATAATTCTGAATTTTTAGATTTAATATATTTCATCCCATTTGACTAAGATAATAAAAGATATATTTAATGAAAGATAATTACAAAAAATAGTTTTATTATATTATAATGTATAACTTATTTTTATAAAATCTTTATTAGAGGTGAATCTAAAAATAAGAAGATGTCAAACCCCGCTAATAGCGCCATAAACGTTACTAATAAGAGCATGTTATGTGGTGTGTGTATAGTATACTAAAGTAATTTCTTTTTTTTAGATTTCCTTTATAAAATTTTTATTTTTAGGGTTTTATAAATAAGATTTGAAGATTATATAGATATCATTACGTCACTATTCTATACTTATGAGTATCATAGTGAAAGATCCATATTACAGCAGTAGTGGAATTTCCAAAATAAGATATGTAAACTCTTTCAAACTTTATTCACACCTAAAATATACTAAATTTGCTCTTTGTGAAATATCAGATTATATTATACTTAGTGGCACACTTGGAATTGTTGAAGATATAGAAGATAAAAAAAGTTATGAAAGGCAAAATGTTATAAGTTTTTTAATTAATGCATCTTTACGTCGTGATTTAAATGATGATCTTGAAAGGAAAATTAAAAAGCAAGATACTTCTAAAACGATAATTTCAATAGATCCAGTTGATGGTAATGTTGAATATTTTAAATATCTTTTAAATAATGAATTATGGATTCATTTTACAAATATATTTGATAATGATAATGAGGAACTGACAAATTCAATAAAAGAGATTTCTAAACAGATGGTTGAAGTTTTAAATTTAAATAACGTGAATTTTGGGAAGGTTTCAACTGGTATAAGACGTTATAGTGAAGTTTTAAATCCTAATTATTTGGAAGATAAGGTAGAGATGGTCAATAATAACTTTAGGGATATCTCTATTTTGGATACTAATCCAAAATTAATTTTTTTTCCCACACCATTAATCAAGTTAAGAAATTTTATTTGTGATTTAACTAGTGAAATAAGTTGTAAATTGTTTGATACTACAGGGTCATCATTATATGGAATTATTGGTGCTTGTGACAAGTTAATGAAGAAAAATCCCAATTTATTATATATACCAAATATTAAATACTCAAATTTATTAACAGATAATTATTACGGGAGATCTGATAAAATTAAAGATATTGGTTATCTTTTGGAGCTTATTTCTAGATCTTTAGATAATATTTTACCTTTATCTTTAGTTGAGGAAAGTGAACATCGTAAATATTTAAAATCTAATTTTCTTAGGTTAATGTCTTTAACAAGTAATGATTTTTCAGTTGAAATTTTTAATGAAATTGTAAATTGTTCATTAAGACTTATATTAATTACTGGAAGTATTGATATGTTACTTTTATTACTACAAAAGCTTCATGATTATTGTAATGTTAATGAAGGAACCAAAAAATTACTTTTAGATCCAGTAGTTTGGAATTCATATCAAATAATGGCTTTAATTGCACCTTGTCAAGTTCATATTTGTAATAAGATCAATAATCCAACAAATAAGGTTAAAGAAATAGGAGTACCTGTACAAGGAGTTATAATAAAGAGTGGAATTCCTATATTTGGAAATCATATTGTACAATTTTATATAACAACAGACTCAATGTTTCAAAATAATAATGCAAAAGCAGATATAGTTAGAAGTCGTATTGAATTTGCTATTACATCAAGTAATACATTAGATTGGTATACTAAGCAGCATCCTCATGGATCTACTTTGTTATTTGATACAACAATTGGTGGATCGAAAAAACTGTTTGGAAGAATGCTTTCTATTGAGATATGTGATTCTGCAATATATCTATTCCAAGGGATAAGTACTGAAAGAAATATGAATAATGATTTTGAATTGTATTCAAAAAGAGAAATGTATGGTAATCAAGAATTAAAATCTAGTAGTTCTCCAATACATATTCACCATTTAAGTTCTCCTACTGATATTTTTTTAGTAGAACTTATAATATCATATGATAAAAAAACATATTTTAATTGCCTTTATATTTATATAAATGGTGAGTTTATATTTAAAATGAATATACCATCAAATTTATACGAATCTCCTTTATTATTAAGAACATCTAAATTACTTATTCAAACTACAACATCAAGATCTACATTTTTTGAAATACCATCATATCATATACTTTCAAGGAATGTTATCAATGATATTCTAGTACCTAATAAATTAATAGATAGATTTCAATTTTCAAATATGGATTATAATTGCTATATTGAATTAAGTATATCTCATTTAATGTTCTTTTTATGTAATATATGGAATACATTAATTTCAAAATATATTAGATATAATAAAGATGAGAATTTATCTCAAATTAAAGAATTAGATATTGAGAAATTATTTAATAAAGAAGAATTATATTCTTGTAAGAATCCTTGGTATACATGGTTATATGTTGATTCTTTAGATAAATTTAAGGCATTTCTTTGTTTGATTCAATCTATATTAAATAATATAGCACAAAAACAAAGAGAGAATATTGAAATAGAAGAATATCAAATGGATTTACTTGTATGCCTTCTATGTATATTAAAATATATTATGATTGACACAAAGGATACATTATATAGATGTCTAAGCATAAAGTCTCAAACTGGAAGTGGTGTTTATAGTAATATTCCAGAAACTACTGAATTATTATTTAGTATATTAATGAGATGTATATCTTTAAAATTTTTAAATAATGAATGTATTTTTAACAAGACAAAATACACAAATAAAGAATGTTCTATTAATACAGAATATGATGATATTAATTGTATAGAATGGTTGATACACATATCTGCAATTAGATGCTTTTGTAATATAAGTAAAAAATTATTATATTTTTTATTTCGTTGTGTCAATATACAAACTATAATTTCGTATTTTGAATTATTATTAAATATACCACATGATGAGGCTAAAGAGGTTTTACATTTATTTCATCATTTTGCAAATGGCGAAATATTTATTTTATTAATTACAAGACTAATGATGGAATCCACAAATGATTCAAATAATAGTTCAAATTGTTCTTTATTTATAAATTTTCTAAATAAGCTAATATTAACCTCTACAGATACTAGTAAATTTGGTATAATAAGAGAAGGTGTTGATAACATATATAAAATGAATCTATCCACCTCCTTTGAACAAGAATTGGTTGACTTTAGGGAAAAATATAACAAAACACTTTGGTATGATATATGCGGTATTAGTGATATTTCTAATATGATAATTCCTGTTCCATATTATATACCATATGACGGAAATATAATTGTAGCAAATACTCTTTCTAGTATTTGTATTTGTTATGGAATTGCAATTGCACAAAATATGCTTTCAGAATACTTTTTAACTGAGAAATCATCTAATTTATTAAGAGAGAATAATAATATTGACAATACAAGTGATTATAATGAAAGTGCACTTAGTAATAATAAAGAAAGTGAATTTAATACAGAATATATACCCAATAATTCTAATATAAAATTATCGTCTTCAAATCAATATTTAGATCATACAAATTATTGCAATGACTCTTCAAATTTACATAAAATTTACAATGAGCCTTGTGGAATAAATGGCAATGGAAATATTCATGAAAATATGAATTTGTATCATCCTATAAAAAGTGATTTAAGTATTATTGATATTGTAAAATCAAAAAATAAAGATCATATGAAAGATCTGAATTTTAAACATTGGTTAGATTCTATATATGAAATATTATCTATGGTTATATCGAATTGTTCTGATCTAATTTATAATACTAGAAATAAATTGGATAATGAAGAATTACATATAAATGGAGATGTATATCATAATGAAACACTTAAATATTTTATTAATAATTGTGAACTAAATGATATCATAGAAAAAAATGAATACATTACAAGTGGGAAATATAGATCTCCTGAATCATTTTGGTGTACTTATTATATAAGATATAGTGTAATTATCGCAATTTCAGGAATTATAAAATTTGGAGAATTACCATCTATTATTTATAATGAATACATGATAAATAGAGATCTAAGAAATTTTAAAACTTCATCTAAAAATAAAGATAAATATTTACATTCAGCTATCAATATTACTCAGCAATGTGTTATTAATTTGTATTTAAGGTTATGGAATCCCATCATGAATTTGAATGTTAACATTACAAATTATCTTAAAGACACTTATCCGTCCGCTGTTTGTTCGCTATTTCTATATAAAGATAATGTATTACACCCATTATTAGATAATTACATTGCATATAATTGGCTCATATCACAAATGTTTATTTGGTCATTTATTGATATTCCAAAATATTTAAAGAATTATCTAGAATTTATTTTAGAGAGTCATGATTCCGAATTAGTTTATATTAATCCGATTATTTATAACCATGTATCTGAAGATTTTAAAGAGCTTAAAAGTGATGTTATTAATTCTAGATTCTATTATAATTTAATAGATGAAATAAATTGGTTAGATATATTATCTGAACAAGTAAGTAATTTTAGATTTAATCAGGGTAAAAACCAGAATAGTTATGGACATAATTATCTTATTAACACTAATAATATTTATAATAATTCATCATATTCTAGTCATTTTGAAACAGGTTTAAATTTCATATTTGATGTATTCAATTGTAATCAAGAAGTTTTGAAATATATCTCTGGGAAATATTGGAGGCAATTTCACCCCAATTTTATAAATGTTCAATGTGCAATATATGCTACAATTCTTTATTTATTTGGATATACAGGATATAATATAGATAAAGAAAAAATAAATGATAATTTTGATTGCCAGATATATAGTGATCAAAATAATCATGAGATTTTAATGTTGGCATCATCTATTTCACAAAAATGCTGTTCTAGGCTTTTATCGAGGTGGCAATTATTAAATGAAAATAATAATAAAGATAATTTAGATTATGATGAGGCAATTAATAAGCGTAATGAATTTTTACAATCTGTAATCAATCGTTGCTATTGGATCTTAAAAAATATTCCATTTAATATTTGTTCAATAGGATGTAAAGAATTTCGATATATTAATAAAACGGATTATACATATGATGCGGATAATACTGTAAGTCATATAAATCCTAATGTATTACACAATAGACGTGCTTCTGATACAGATATATATACAAATAAATTTAAATATGAATCTAATGATAAGCCAGATAATAAAGATTGTACCTTATCTAATGAAGATAAGCAGACGAATTTGAATAATATAAATTCAAGGAATTATGGATTAAACAATATTTTTAATTGGCATCATATGGATATATTAAGGCAACTACTATCAAAAAGAAGGCAATCACTTATTAGTAAATCCAATAAGATATTAAGTAATTCAAATATTAGTCAATATAATGTATATGATAATACTCATGGTATATCAAGAGATTTTCGTATACATTCTGATCCAATAATACTTTCAGTTAGAAATGTTAATAAAATAGATAATATTTCATATAATTTCTCTAAGGATATAGAAGATGATGAATTACAAATTATTTTACCACTTGAAAAAATGGATATATTAAATATATATTTAGATTTCATTCTATATGGACCTAAAAAAGTGAATGAATTAGATACGATAGTGAAATTAGAGAAATTGGCATCATTTTTCCGTTTACTAACACTCCAAACAATATTGGGTATAGTCAGTTTTAATTCTGATACTAATAATATAGATATAAATAAATTGAATGATGTTACATATTTGGAATCATGGCAAAATAAAAGTAAAATGAACTCATTTTCTGAAATAGGCCCTTTATTATATATTAGACAGTGTGGATGGTTATATATACGTTTATTACATATGATAACAATTAATTATAATATGATTAGACCACTAATATATGATATGAGAAGTGAACATAAAAGTGATCAAGATCAATTTAGAATTAAAAATAATAAACAAGTTTTACCATATAATACAAAGTTTATTGATTTATATATGTATATACAGCCATATTCATTACAAATTCTCAGTTTATTTGAAAAAATAATAAATCAATTTAAGAAGTGGCTATTTAATGTTGTAATATCACTAAATACCTCCAGATTATCTAGTTCAGATTTGAATAATATCTCATTGAATTTTACAAATAATGGAAACTTTTCATCAGTTCATAGTGCTCATTCAAGCTTCTCAGATTCAATAATTTATAATTGCATTATTTCAACTGATGAATTTTGGCTTGATTCGATTTTACGTGTAATGATTTTATATTTTGTTTTAAGAAATAAGTCATGTATTCTTAATAATGAAAAAGATAATATACATAACAATGGTGAATTCTTAATATTCAAGCACTTACTTGACTTTGTATTACCAGAAATTAATAGGTGTATAAAAGATGGAACAAATAATAATAATAATAATAATAATAATAATAATAATAATAAATCAGTTGGATTATTGAGTAAAGCAATAACAGGTATTGTTATAGCTAGACATACTGAAGATGATGAAGAAGGTGATGAATATGGAAATGATTTTAATTGTCGTTTCGTGTCAATAACAAATAATTATAATCAATTGAAAAAACTTGGTTATAATATTGAGCAATGCATAACACTAAATGATAATACTCAAATCTTATTATTTGTACAGAGATTACAAAACTCACCTAAATACACTGAACCAATTGATAGCTTAAAATATAATTTTGGATCATTTTTACCTTTAACTAATAGATACTTTAATAATGGAAATATATGCAAACCACATGAAATAGAAAGTAATTATCAGCAAGAAGAAACATTGGTTAAAGTATGGATACTACGATTAGTTAAATATGACCAAAATATTTTAAAAATGAAAGATTTGAAACCTGGATTATCATATATATATTCAAATGTATTTGTTAATATTCCTGATAATAAATCTGAGGAATTATCGAGTCCTGTAGAAACATTGATAATGAGTGATGGTATATATCATTTAGCTTGTACTATACCATTATGTCTTTATGTAAATAATACTTTATGTAATATTAAGAATATAAAAAATAAAAATAATTTTATTGAAATTTATTTGAAGATTTCAGAATTGAATAGTATTGGTAGAGATACTTCTATTAGTGTAGGAGATTACAGTTCTAACTTACAATCTATTTCTAATCAAGATTCATTATCTTTACTTTCAATCTCTGCATCAGAATCATCTACAACATTTGGATTAAACTACATTAATTCATCTTCGTTTTTATTATCAGCCTCACCTAAAGAGAATTCAACGAATTTGAACATTTCACAAGTAATAAATTTATTGCAAATTAAGAATGAATATCAAACAAGGATACGTAAACGTTGTTGGAGATTAATTAAAGCATATGTTTTATCGACTTTACTGTCATCAACAAGGGAAAGTATAAATAAAAAAAATAAAGAGATAAGTATAACATTGAGAGAACAAGTAGTTAATTATATAATTGATTTATTAAAAATCATTTCAAATGTTTTTTTTGAGATAAAAAGTCAAGATGATGTAAAATGTGAAGATAATCACCAAATACAAGATTTTGGAGGAATTAATGATATATCCCAATTAAATAACTTAGATCAAAAAGAAAAAATGAGTTCTAACTTGGCTAATAAATTAGATGAATACAAAAATTATGCTTTAGATATTATTAATATTCTAATAAGCTATGTACAACTATCTGGATATTGTACTAGAATAACAAAAATTAAACAAACAAATCAAGTAACGATTAATGTAAAAAGTGAGCATGATAATAATAATTCACTAATTGTATCAGATACTTCATGCAATTCATATTTGATATTATCAGCACTATTACAAGCTAATAATGGTAAAACAAATTTATTAAAATATTTATGGGATAATAATAGCGAATTCGAATCAAAATTATGTACATTATTAACTGAATGTATAAGGCAATGTAATTATTCTGAAGTATTAAATTGTTTTTATTGTGGTGTAAATATACAAAAAGATGACAATTGTAATATAATAAAAACCGAAACTAATGCTGAATATCTTGATCTTAAGACTTTATCTATTTCACTACCTGATTTACAATTATATCCAAGATCATTTTTAATTACAATATCGCGTGAATTAATTCAGTATCCTGTTTCTGCTCCAGATAAAAACCAGATTAGTGAACATAGTGAAGGGAATTTAGGTTCTCATAATATAAGTAGTACAAATACTAATAATCATAATAGTGCTGGAAATATTTCACAATTATTTTCAAATTTTCCCCATTCACCATTTTTTATTGGTTCATATGCAAGTAGTAACTTTCATGTTAGTATTGATGGTCGTACTGTAATTTGTGATAGAGCAACTGAAGGGGGTGGAATGGTTATTAGTAGAGCACCATTAACATTTCGTGGATTACAAACTACTGGCTTAACAATCCCACCAAATATTTTGTCATTTAGAATTTTAAATATAGCTAGATTTGGCATAACTGTTGCTCCATCAAATGTTATTACTATGCCTATTGATGAAGTATTTCAAAGAAATGATGTTGTTGGTTTTAAACCATCAGGCTCAAATTCGCTATTATTACCTCAAAATCTCTTTGCATTAGAGGTTTCTTATATTGAAGGAAGTGTTATTGATATTAGATATGGTGTTAGCACAACATCATCTGGTTCTATATTAAGATCAGAAATATTTGTAGGAGGAGAAAGTATTGGGAGTGTATTAGAAGTACAATTTAATGAATTAGCTCAAATATCAGAAGATACACGTTTATCAGTTATATTTCTTATATTAGATCCACTAACTTTATATTATGAAGGTTTACCATTTACAACCAGATACCGTCGTCGTAGTAGTACATGGTTTGAATTAATTTCTTCAAATAACATGTCTAATATCAATAATAATTCTGATAATATATCTAATATAAATACAAATAATATTAATAATCAAGAAACAAATAGTATATTAGGCTGTACAGATGGACATTCTACTGAATTTGTACAGCAAAAACAAAAATTAAAAGATATACAAATGTATAGTTACATCTCATTTTTACAAAATATTCATTTATATCAACAAATATTACTATCAGATTCATCAATATTATGCATGTTGAAAGATGATTTAATTTCTACAATATGTACAAGACTATTAAAATGTAGCAACTTACTAAAACAAAACTTGGATAATTTTATTCAAATTTCATTGAATGGAAAAGTTATAAAATTTAGAAGATCAGATATTAATAAAGATGGTTTTAATTCAGATCATTCAAATGAAGAGATTCTTGATCTATTAATTGATCATTGTTTGTTATCATGTTCAATATGTGCCATATTTGGTATTGATATTAACTCAAATGAGTGCTTAGATGATTACAATGAGGATATAACTTCCAATAATAAAACAAACAATAAGCAAAACTTTCAAACAGAAAAAAAATTATTATTAAGAAGACGATGCTCAAATATTATTGATGGTGATTTTCCTTGGTTAAGCAGTAGTATTGATAGTAGTGTTTTATGTTATACATGCTTATATGGTTTATCATTGGAACAATGTGAAAAACTATTACAAGGTTTTTTATCTATATTAGAAGTTAATTGTATTAATACTATTTATAAATTATTTGGTAATGGTTGCATAACAGTTAATTTAAGTGAGTTTACTGAAAATATTGATGAACAAAATCAAAATCTAGATAATAATAAACAGCAATATCAGTGTTTATTAAGTATTATATGTGTATTAATATCTCGTTCAATATTAGTTATATCATTAATAACACGTATAATAATTGAATTATACCCAAATAGTAATGTACCTTTGTCTGATTTATCAAAAGATATATTATTAAGGTTATTTTGTATATTCGGTGAATTTTCATTGAAATCCTCTGGAGATAATGAAGGAGTTAATCTTTATGATTTGTTTTCTGGAAGATCTGTTTCAAATATAATGAATGATAATCAGAATAATAATAATAATTTACTTAAGCAAATTATTGAATGCACAGGAATAGTTACCAACAGTATACCAAGTATAAAAATTAGTTCTATTATTCCAATTGAAGACACTAAGAACTTGTGGTATTGGATTTATAATTTAATATCAAATAATAAACAATCTTTACAGGATAACTATTATTTAAATCCAATAAAACATATTGATGACTCCATATATGGTCATTTAAATGTTAATCAGAGAATTTTTAATCTAGATGGATCAAATCCTATGACAGCTAAAAAATTAGTATTAAGATCACATGGAACAATTGGGACATGGTCAATACAGATTGCTACTGTTGATTCTTTATGCAATATATGTGGTATAATTCCTGAATTTATTAATTCAAAAATTTATGAAACAAAACGAAATGATATAGATATTAAAAAAGTACAAGAAGATAAAATAGATAACTCACAATCAATAAAGTGTCTGTATATAATAAAATTAATGCGTATATGTTGCTATTTCATATGCCGTGGAAGAGAAGATTTCGTTTTCCCTGCAGCTCACCAAAATATAGATGATAATAAT
Organism: Cryptosporidium muris RN66; assembly: GCF_000006515.1. NCBI lineage: Eukaryota > Apicomplexa > Conoidasida > Eucoccidiorida > Cryptosporidiidae > Cryptosporidium > Cryptosporidium muris. The sequence continues at coordinate 828,700 of NW_002196572.1, read as the reverse complement.
CACTTATCACCGTCTCCAGAATACTGGCTCTTATATAGACGTCCATTAAGCAATGATATTAGCCAAAATCAACAAATTGGAATAACAAATAGTACTATTAATATATTAAAAAAATTAGATTCTGAAAGTATGTTAATAGATAAATTATATTCATGGCAGAAACTTTTATACCAATCGGAGATATGGGCTTATCAAAATAATATTGAATATTATGATATATTGCAAACATGTATAATGAGTGAAATATTATTCCATTTAATTGGATCGTTAATACAAGTCATATCTATTAAGAAAAGTAATAAAATAAATAACAATGAGAAATCTTTAAGTTATTCCTCATTATCGCCTTCTGTATATGTTGCTCACTGGCTAATGGATCCATTAATCAGGCATCCACTATGTCCAAGTGGTATCAGGAATTCGATTGTTACTCCCTATACATGGAATTGCTTATTCTCATTACTAATTAATGGGATACAAATGCCAACAAAGCTTGCTATAGATGCATCTAGAGTTACATATTGGATATGCTCTAAATATAAAGTGAATAATGTTCATAATACAATTAATAGATTTATACAATATCAAAGTATTTTAGATTCTATATGTTATTGTGTTTCATCTGTATTATCACTATATGAATGTAAAACTATTAATGAAATTGACGGAACTATTAATCAATCTGGTTTAGCAGTATATAAAGAGATGATTTTAGGAAAATCATCATTGAAACAGTTATCATGGGATTACTTCACATCTGCAGAAGATTATAAACCAATTAATAGACAACGTATTAATGCAACTTTAATATGTCATTTTATGGCATGTTCAGCTCACTCTATATTAGACATCTCATTGCAGCATTCATTACTACCATTACCACATATACTATCATTTTTCGGTAAATATTTAAACTATTTATCAATAGCAAATCATTCTATGCTGAGTACAAGTGACACAATTATTGCAACATATAGAGAAATTGAAAAAATTGAAAAACAAAATAAGCACAACTTAACAAGATCTAATCAAAGTGATTTTTTTAAATACAAGTATTATAGAAATCTTCTTATGAATAAAATACCTCCAAATACTTTATTACCATGGCAATATATACATGAGACCTTAAATTACATTGATGATAATACAATTAATTTATCAATGGAAATTTTCGAAAATACTGAATACTCAGTGAAAAATTTATCCTCTAAATACCTTGATAAAAATGGAGATATTATTAGTTTATTACGTATCAATGATGGTATTATCAATAATAGTAATAATAATGTTTTATCTGGCAAAATTAATATCTCCAGTAATATGATCAGATATTCAAATCGAATAAATGGCTTAATTGGCTTTATTATTCAACCAAATAATTTATTATATTCAAAATCCATAGAAAATGATTTTTATAATATTAAACTATTACCAAGGGTATTGTATGGCTTATATGATAAATATTTTAGGTGTATTCTTTATGAATACGGTGGTATGGAAATATTTGAATGTAACACTGAAGCATTATTTTCTATATTACAAAATATTTATTATAATGAAAAGATTGAACATCATGAAATATATTCAAATAATATCGATATTAATAAAAAATATGGTGTGAATAATTATGTTCAGTGCTTAAGAGTAAATAAATGTTTATACTATAATGGATTACATTCAGGTACTATTAAATTTACAATAAACATAGGTACTAACCTAACAAATAATAAAATTGAAACAATTGATTCAATCTTTATTGGTGGAATATTATTTGATTCTAAATTTGATTTTAATAATGAAGAATTTAATTTATTTTATAATGAATATTGGCCTAAAGAGTTGTTAATAGCAATTAGAAAAGGAGAGGTATTAGCAAGTAATAAAAAACAAAATCATGTATTTGAAAGCTATATTGGTACAGTATTATATTCATTATATGACGATCATTGCTTTGTATTTGGCAAAGAAGATATCAATAAATGTACAGCAAGAATTAGAGGTAATGAAAAGGAGAAGTTTCTAAATTATAGTAAAAATGGAAAATTCATTATTAATATAGTATTTCAAAATCATTTAATAATATGGGAGATCAATAATATTCCATTAATTATTATGGGATTACCACCATCATCAAACTTTATGTTACCCATTATTATACTAGATAGATGTATTCATAGTGAAGATAATCTATCTGATATATTATGTAATATAAAAGTCAGTGATGGTATTGGCTCTTTTTTTGTACCATTTTCTCAAGTTATATCAAAAACAGAAATGATCCCAATATTATCGAAGAATGAATCATTAATAAAATGGATACCCAGTGAGTTAAAACATGAATTTAATAGTGACAACAAACTAGAAATAGAACTTTTAAAAAATAATGGAGATTTAAAGAGAAGTGATGATGGATTATTAGATAGTAGCATTAAAGTTGTTGGTTATTTATATCCAAAAATATATAGTGGCATTAGTTTATGTACAAGTTCTTGTAATAGTAATGAGTTGTATAAGTCATCACTACTTGAATTTTGGGAAAATTGGATATTACCAACAAATATAAATATTGAAATTACAGATAATAAATATATAAATTATATCAAGTATTTGGATAGAAGATTAAATCCAGACATTTCTATTACTAATGATGAAAAAATTTCAAACTTAAATGTGGATGAAATAAATATACTATCTGATGATAATAATAGTAATAGTAATATCCATATTAATGAAAGTAGGAATTTGATTAAATCTACATTATTTAATTCATTAGATCCTGCTAAATCTTTTACAATAACACTTCAAGTTCAATCAAAATTAATAGATACTGATAAGAATATTTCCTTAGATAATGTAGATAGTAAACCATTTGGTATTGGAATCGATTGGATTAATGGTTTATATAGGTATATATGGATGTGTGATGGTAGTTTTATTGTATCTTTACTCCCACCATTACCGTATGAAATAAGTGAATCGTATGAGTATAATATACCTAAAAATGCAGAGATTAAAATAACAGGAAGAAACCATACTAATTTAAATGATAAATTTATTGATTTAGTAGAAATACCAGAATATGGCATAGATGATGAAATAACAATAGAATTTCAACCAAGTATTCCAGCATTAATATTTTTTAAAAATTCAAAGTATTGTTTTTCGTTTAATTTTACAAAATTTTATCAAGAATTAAATATATTTGGTTTATCTACAATCAGTTTACAAAGAAATTATATACAGGATTTAGATTGTAATAATAGTAGTCAGATATTATCAGATACTAATAAATGGATTATTCGACAGTTTTTTATAATGGCACTATTAGATGATGATATTCAAATTTTATATTATATTATGAAACAATATAAAGAGATTATAATAGATAAGAATGGGCAATTTCAATTTTTAATTTCATTAACTAATGATATGTGTAATACATTATTAAGTTTTATACCTTTACTAATAAGCAACAATAAACGTACATTTAGAGATTTTTTAAATGATACATACACTACTATAGAATTTTTAAAACCACAAGAATATTTGAGTAAAGTTATAAATAACGAGTTACAGTTTGATTTAAACATATTAAGAGAAAAGTTCGAGATAGATAATATTTCCAATTATTCTGGTAAAAATCAAATAATAAGACAAGAAAATCCATTTTGGTTAGCATGTTGGTTGGGTCTTGAGAAATCAATAAAATTTTTATTATTGTATATTAATATTGATGTAACTGGATGTTTAAATAAACAAAAAAGTGAATTGAATTTAAATCAATCAAATGTATCTTCAAATTGTATGTATATTGGTTTTTATTTAAATAAGAATAAAATGAATATATGTATTAATAATAATGAAAATTTATGTTTAGAACAAACAGGTTTAATGGCTAGTATTATTAGTGGTAATGCGAGAATAGCATATATATTACTTTGTATATATAACTCAAATGTCAATTTAAAAGATAAAGAGGGAAATACATGCTATCATTTTGCATTAGCATATGGCCATTTAAATATAGCGGAGCTATTAGCATATAAAGGTATAAACCCATATATATGTAATGGAAATGGACAAATAGCTGGCTTTACATATAGAAGAATCTATTCAAATTCAATTAAAAAAAAAGAAAGAAAAATGGGTAATTATACAGAAAATATTGATACTGAAAATGATGATGACAATGATAATAATAATAATAATAATAATAATAATAATAATAATAATAATAATAATAATAATAATAATGATAATGATAATAATAATAATAATAATAATAATATATGGTATATGACTCCACAGCCATCAAATATAGGATTACATAATGATAGAGATATGATTGTTGAGTTTACATATCAATATGAACGTTTATATTGTTTTGGAATAAGTTCAATTGATATTGAAATGGGGAATAAATATACATCATCTTTATTTGAAAATAATTTAATGTTAGATTCCAAAAGAAAATCAAATTTGTTACCACCCTATCAGTATCCTTGGCCCTGTTTATTGTCTAACTGTCAATTAATAAGTGTCATTGATGAAAAGGATGAAGGAAATATCAAAAACCCGTTAATATACACAATTAAAATAAATTCACTAAATATTGGTGGTATATTGCAAAATAATTCACTATTATTAACATCAAATACATCAAAAAACAACAGTACATCAGATGATGAATTTAAATTAGAAAATGAAGATATAATACATTATACAGATTACATTAATTCGAAATTTTCAGATTCATTTTATCTAAATAGGATAAAGTTAAATATTCATACTATTCAGTATTTATTTTATCGTTGGTTAAGAGCAATTAAATGTACTTCACAGCCATTATCTGGTAATACATATACAACAAGCACCGTAGCATTATCTATATCTAGACGTGAGATGACTGGAAGGCCAATTGATGAAGAAATATATTATTATAATGAATTAGAAAATAATATTCAACCAAATCATGATTATCATAATAATACGTCTTATTTTATGTCCAATATTACATCTTCACAATCTAATGTTGGTACTACAGTGGTAGATGATAATTCCTTATTTAGAAATCAAATTAATAGATTATCATCATTAACAGATTATAATGTATCTGGGATATTAATTAAACAAAGTATAATGGAAGAAATTTATAATGGATTATCATTAGTAAAAAATAAATATCAATTATTAGATATTATACACACAATCCATAAGTATTTAACTCAATTAATTACTATTAATAACTCATTATCTTCATATTCTTCTGCTGATGTGAATTTTCCAAGAAATTGTGGTATTAGTTTAAATAAAGATACTAAAAGTGATGATAATAAGGTATATGATTATATGAGAAAAATATGTTGGGAATTATTGGAAATAGAAGAATATATTGATAAAGATCATGGTTATTATCCATATTGGTATATTGAAAAAGAACGTTATATTTGGATTCATCAAATTAGAAAGTTATTATCACTATTATGTACAAGCACAAGAGGGAACATTAGTTACTCATCTTGTAGATCACTTATTGAGTGGATACCTAATTTAAATTTATTAAATAAATCTTACTGTAATCACTTAATAAAAATAAAAAAACAAAAAAATAAAGATTCCACTCAAGATAGTTCCAATTACTTTCATTATAATTTTAAGGTGAAACCAATTATTTCAGTCGACCTAAAAATACTAAGTGAAATGCATAGAAATTGTCAACAAAATATTGATCATAAAATTATCCAATTATTAAATTTAGAATTATCAACTCATTCAATATACAAATTAATATTATCTGAAACATATAAAATTATTGCTAATATAAGTACAAACTCCTCAAATTTATTCAATATGAGTTTTACAAGAATTGATCCAAATAAAATTTTACCAAAGAATGATTCATATTTATGGTTAAAATGTAAAATATCACCATCTGATTCATTTGATATTATTAAATTACTAAGTGTATATATAAAAGATTTAATTCAATCAGTAATATATAAGATATATATTAATCATATACCTAAATTTAACTTACAAAATAATATGGATAATGAAAAACACTTTCCACTGCAAATGATTAATAAATTATTAAATAGAATTTCACCAATATATTCAACATCTATATTAATAAAGTCAGATTTGAATAGTGATAATAAACAAGAAATGATCAGAACAATTTTATGGTATATTGATATATTAAAACAGTTTATATATGGTAGAATAATATTGTTAAATAGATTTAATGATATATCTAAATATACAATTCCTATGATATCAGCAGTTTATAATTCACCAATACCAACATATGAACAAGAAGATTTTCTAAGAATGTCATCACCAAGAGATTTTTTTATTAATATATATGGTAATAATTACTGGAAATTACTACTTGATAATAAATTTCTTGAGATAAATGAACATGAATATTCATTATCTCATTTTATATTAATTGAATCAACATATTTATTGGGAAGTTGGGGGTATTATAATAATATTAACTCATCGCCTAGAATGGTAATTCATGTTGGACCATATGATATTCCAATTCCAATCAGTAGTTATTTATTTTTAAAACCACTTTATAAAGTAAAGCTAATTGATTCTCTATGGAATGATATATTAAAAAGATTGGTTGATTCGGGTAAAAATAATGCTAATAACGCTAGTAATAATGGATTGACGGTTCATCTAAACCGTAGTTTAGCAATAAGTGATAATGATTTAAAACACACATTGTTAGCACAAGCAACAAGACAAATATTATATATGTTACCAGAAAAATTGAGAACATCTGAAAGACCATTTTTAGTAGTTTTTAGAGGTGAGGGAAGTACAGACTTTGGTGGTCCTTTTCAAGAATTCTTATCATGGATATCAAATGAAATAATGAATTGGAATAATAAAAGTAAAATAAGTGAAAATGAAGATAATAATGAAGATAATGAATATAATATTAATAATAAATCAAGATTATTTATACCATGTGCGAATGCAATACATTCAATTGGACATAATCAAGATACAGTTGTAATAGAACCATGCAGTGCAAATTTATTACATAATAATTTTTCAAATACATATAAGTCTCCTAAACAGCTATATATATGTGAAGAAGATTTACTATTTGATAAAGAATTGAAAAATAAAGTTTATATAATGTATGGAGAAGGATCTTTATTAAGAAAATTAAAAAATGAAATAATATATAAAAATATATATTCAACAAAGATCATTGATAATAATACGAATGATATTTCATCATATATAGAATTATTAATTCCATCATTAAAATTAAGTAAAATTGGTCAGATAAATAATATAATATTAAGAACAATTGATAGTAGTATAAGTAATTTTAATTTTTATATAGACAAAACAGAAAATGGAAATAAAGACAAGTTAAAATTATATAACTCATCAAGGAGAGTTGATCATATATATTTAGACCAAACAGTGATTAATTCATTATCATATCCTTTAAGTAATATACAAGATAGAATAGTAGAATCTGAATCTGGAATTGATTCCACAGAATTAAATAGGGTACAAGGACAATCTAATCCACAGTCATCTTCATCTCCTATAACAGGCGTAGTACATAAACTAGACCCTTGGGAATGGCCTAAAGATAAAGCTTATGAAGATATAATAAAAGAAATTTATGAATGTTTAGGCAGAGTAATGGGTATATGCATGATTATAAAGAGTGCACTAAATATTAATTTAAATCCTTTAATATGGAAAAAATTTGTTGGGCAACCATTATCACTTAAAGATTTAATTGATGCAGATTGTATTACTTATGAAATATTAAATTCACTAAAATCAATAAATTCCGAAATGAAATATAATACACAAACCAATGAAAATTATACAGAAAAAGATCCACAAGATTCCAAAAATTTATTAATTCCTCCAGAATTAGAAGGACTGACATTTCAAATAGAAAATATGAATGGTGGTATTATATCATTACTAGGTAATAATAATGAGGGTGAATCAGTTAATGTTAACTTAAAAAATCTTCATTTATTTATACAATTAGCTGAAAGATGTAGAATGATGGAAGATATATCTAGTATTACATGTATATTAAAGGGATTAGGCTCAATATTACCACTCGGACGTATGAGATTATTATTTGATCATTCTCGTATTGAATATTTAATATGTGGCGAATCTTATATAGATTTAAATGTATTAAAACAACATACAGTATGTACTCAAGGTGAATTAAAAGAGCAACTATTTCAAGTCTTAGAGACATTTACAAATGAACAAGTGCAAGAATTATTAAGATTTGTATCAGGACGTAGTAGATTACCACAAGGAAATGATGAATGGAAATTTTCAGTTAGCTATGATAATCCAGATATTATACAAGATGAACGTTTACCTATAGCAACTACATGTGGATTTAGATTATCATTACCAAAATATTCAAGTAAAGAGGTTCTTAGAGAAAGATTATTATATGCAATACATAACTGTGTAGCTATTGATCTAGATGCATATGTTGTTCATGATAATGTGCAATCAGGATATGATGAATAGTTTCCTTTCCATGGAGATGAATGTTAATAGAAATGTTAACAATCAAATTACATTATTTTATTCAAAGTATAACAATATAGTTTTCATCTCCTTAAGCTAAAGTAATGTTTTAAATAACATTACTTTATGCAAATATTTACATTTCAGTTTTATTTCAATATTATTTAATTTTCATCTTATCTTCCGTATATAGACTGGGATATTAAATTTTTAATCCTTGTTGGAGTTGTACCTTTTACTATATTTGATACAACACGGTCAGCCACATTAACAGCCGTTTTCGCTTTAATTACAGATACTTTTTTAACATTTGAAAATGAACAAATAGAGGAATTTAAAGATTTCATTTTCTCATTCTTAGGTTCTCTTATATATTCATGTAACATATTGGGGTTTTTTACTAGTTTTGTAAGAAATTTGAGGATAAAATCATTAAGACGTATATAGGAATTCTTTAAATTCCCATCAGATAATTGAGATGAATCTCGTTTATAACTATATAAGATTTCATCATCATTGTTGATATCAAAGATATCTGAAATTCTATATGACCGACGTAAATTATCCAAAGATTCTAGATCATTTTCAAATAATAATATATCACTTCCTGTTAGCCTGCGAGAATTTAACCCTTGTTTAGATAACTCCACAATATGTATCAACCAAGATAAATATAGGTTATTGAGCCAAATAGAATTAAATTTCTTTTTCCATTCATCATTATTTGGACATTCTGCTACAAAAGAATCGAATTCTCTTTTAATCCTTGGAATTAAATTTTCTAGACCTGTTGTATTATCTATACATGCTGACACGCTATTTCCTGCTATATTTGGATATTCAGAATAAGTATCTAAAAAGATCTCAGTTGCCATTTGTCCATACAAAACACTTATACTAAATAGATCAAATATTTCAAATGCTAACTTGTCTATATTTGATACACATTCATTAATAATATTATTAAGCATAGATTCAAGGTCACTTGGATTTGAATTTTTTTTATTAGCTATAGATGGTGACTTCTTAGATTCAATATTTTCGTTGGATCCACTTAAGTTCAAAGATATATTCTCACTTTCACTTTTTTTTTGTTCTTCATTTGAATACTCATAAATATTTGAAATATCATTATCTATTCCAGTTAAAATTAATGTATTTAAATCTTCATTATTAGATGACAAAATTTTATTTTCATCTATATCCATAGCACCATACTGACGTAAATACTCTAAAATTTTCCGGATATTCTCAATGAAATTTGTATTTATTAAATTTGATAAGTTCAGTATATTAGTTTTATTAAAAAAGATATTTCTAACTTTTTGAGATGTATCAATTAACAAATTTTTAAAAAAAAAGAGTGTATGTAAAGATACTAGTACTCTGATTGAAATTACAAATTGAACTTTGAATCCATTATTATATGTTGATTGTTTAGGTGATAAAGAATATATATTAGAAGAAATGAGATTACTATCTAAATTTCTTCCAGAAGTTGATAACTTTATACAATTCAACAATAATTGATAGAGTAATCCATTTTTATTGAATTTCATTGCAAGAGAAGATCCTAACGCAGTATTTTTTAAATCATTAATTTCTAAATCATCTATACTTTTAGGACTCATAATATTATTATTATCATTGTCATTATTATTATTATTTAAAGTATATTTCTCATTGTAATATTCTATTCTCAACTTTCTTCTCTCCGAAAAATGTTTATTATTAAATGAATAGTTACCAACTTTATAATTAGAGCTTAAATAATGTAAATTCTCAATTGAATAATCTTTAATATCAGATAATTCTAAGTATTGATTTTGTTCAATTAAAGACTTTATCACAAAATTAGATGCATCTCTAAAAAATGATAATATTGGTGATAATAATATCATTGATGAGTCCTCTATTGGTAATTTAACCCATTCAAGTATAGAATCTATTCCAGTATTTATTATAGTACCAATATCTATAATAATAGGAGACATATATATACTAGGGATGTTAATTCCAGATACCCAAAGTGAAGTAGACAATGAATCTTTATTATTATTTCCAGCCTGTTGTATTAAAGATAATAAAATACTTAATTTAGATTGAATCATTTCAATTAAACTAGGAGTTATAAAAATAGATAAAAAATGAGAGTATTTTAAATTATTACTTGTCAATGGAATTTTATTAAAATTTTTTATAGTAGTAGATACATTCTCGTTAGTATTATTTAATGAAAAATTCATATAATTTATTTGATTTAAATGATTAAAAGCTTCATCTTTATCAGCTACTGAGTCTTTTCTTATATAATATGAAGGTTCAATTCCAAATTTTTTAAAAATATTATCCTTATTAATATATTGTAAATCTTGGAATAAAATATCAGCACCTAAATTGAATTCTAGCCAGTTCTTAAGTATATATATATATTTATCAATAATAAATAGATATGACAAAAATTCTTGAAATTGCTTAGATGGAATTATATTTAAGTCCCAATATTCTGTTTTTATCAGTTCTTCAATATAATTTGGAATATAAATTAATAATTTTTCAATAATAACTTTAACATAATCTTTAACAGAAATATTACCGTAATCTAGCCATACTTTACTCCAGCAAGTAATTGTTTCAAGTATATATATATCATCTAAATATTTAAATGATGATATAAATGTATCTATACAACTTTGTATCTCTTCCTTTGCTAATTTCTCTAATCTTATACGCTCTTCTTCTTCAATTTCTGAGTTATTCTTATTAATCCTTAATTTAAGCTCATTTCTATGTGTAGCTGGTAATTTTAACATCTGCATTGGAATATCAAATAATTTCTGTATCATTAATTCATTTGACTTTGAAACGCAAAAACTACAGTATAAATTCCAATATGTTTTATAAGATGAAAATGAATTTAATCCTACTAAACCAGATTCTATCCCATATATCTTCTTATTATTATTGGATAATTTTATTTTATTATATAACTGAGACATCTTATTATCACTTAATTCTTTTTTTGGATTAATATTATTTAATATTATATATGTATTAAGTTTTCTTATAATATAAAGTAACTCTTTTAAAATATTAGAATTACCCAAAATAAAGAAATCTTGACAACACTCAAGCAATTCAATACGAAATTTAAGAGTATATAAACGTCTCATTATTATATCAGTATATAATCTTTCATAACGTGAAGAACTTGATAAAGAAATTCCAAATATTTTCCATAAATCTTGTAAATCAATATTTGTATTAGATAATTCATCATATGAAACAAGCCAATCTTTATCTTTCCAAAGTAAATTAATAGTATCAGTTCTTTTTATACGACTTAAATACATATTCCAAAATGTTGACTTTTCTATAATATAGCAACTATTTTTTTGTTGACAAAATTTATTAATTATATCTTCATTAGTAGTTCCAGATATATTTAAATTGTTACAATCAATTTGAGATTCTAATAGAGATTCACTTTTTATTTTCTCACCAGAAAATCCTAAATTTGAATATGAATATTCACTCATAGAAAAACTATTCATTGATATTACTGATGTTACAGTACTATTTAAAGGTTGATTATTCATTTTTAATATATGTGAACTTGATCTTGATAATTGTTTACTTGTTATTAAATTTTGTTGTGGTACATGAAATGGTAAATCCAATTGTGGCATCTGTAGTGATAATAATGGACTAGCTTCTAATAAAGGTTTACATTCTAATAATACCCCTTCAATTGTAGGATATTCTAAAAATTTTGTAAAATTAGTTAATAATAATCTTATAACTTGAAATATTCTTTTTAAATTATTATTACTATGTCCTGATGTAGCTATACCATTATTTAACCCTTGATTAAAATCCTTCTTTATAAATCTTCCATTTAATTTATTATAATTACTATTATAATAATTATTCCATATGTTTGATGCACAATATAATGCATATGTATCTATACTTATTGGCATCACTCCTGTTTTTGTTAAATAATTTACTTTAGTAGAAATATTTTCACTATCAATTTCATTATTAGTATAAGATAATCCTGAATATAATGAATTTAAATATTCAATATCTAAATCATCACCAATTGTTCCATTTTGTAATAAATATGATATAAATAATACACAACGAGTTATAAAAGGTGAGTATAAATGAATACCATCGTATCTAGTTAAATCATTTTCATTTAAATCTTTATTTAATTCTCCTTTATTTGTATTCTTGTCATTATATTCAAAATTTATACAATTCTCAATTCCAGATTTAGAATTTTTTTGATCTATATCAATTGTATTAATATTCATCAAATTATATATAATAACATGTAAAATTGGTATTTCTAACATCCAATAACTTGATAATTTTGCAATTGATTTAAAAGACCTAATATTATCAATATTCTCATTATAATTCATTAATTCATTTTGATCTGATTCTAAAGAATTATTACTTTTTTTTGATATATATCTATACTCCTCATAAATTACTCCATTATCTTTTACTTCATTATTTAATGTACAAATTGATGCAAAATTTAATTGAAAAGTAGATGATAATTTATTATTTGTTATAGAATAATTAACAATATCCCTTCTAATAGCAAAATCTAATCTCTCCATAGCTGACATTAATTTCATTAATCTTATCAATAATTCTTTACCAACCTTTTCATTTCTTTTATTTATATTCTTTTTACTTTTTAAATATGCTAAATCACCCCATTCATCTCTCTCAATTTTTATCCTTAAATTATTTAATATTGAAATAGATTCTAAACAATATTCAAATATCTTCTGTGGATTTGTACCCAAATACTTTATTACATTTGAATTCATAAATTGAAGATGATGTTGATTATTATTCAAATTATATATTTTACTTGTCCAATATTTATCACGATATTTTACCATATCTAATAAATCAATATCACTAGGAATATATTGAATCCATCCAGGTGGAATAAATATCAAAATTCTTTGTAATTTAAAAGCTACATTTGAATAAATTAAATTGATCTGTCTAAATAACCAATTCTTAAATTCTTCATTATCTATCATTCTTTTAGATTCACCAGATAATGGACGAATTCTAGGAGCTCCCCCAGGACGTATTCTTAATTTACCATTATTCCAAGTACATATTTTTGTTTCTTCACAATCGCCTATATTCCAACTTCCTATTAATAAAGAAATTCTGAATCTTATATCTAATGGATTTATCATAATATGTGAACCCATATTATAACAATCACTTTCTATTGTAAATCTTTCCAATAAATTATGTATATCTTGATTTATTTCAAATCTTGTTCTAGCTAAATCTAAAAATATTAATAAAGCTTTATACATATCATTAAATTCATTATATTTTTTTGTTATTAAGTAATAATTCTGATTTATTCGTGATTTTGATCTTATTTTTTTAAAATTTACTGCTTCATTTTCATTATCTCGTATTGTACCAATATTTCTTCTAATAATATTTGAATTACTTCTTGTACAACTTCTCTCTATAATATCTTTCTTTATCTTCTCCTCTTCTATTTTATTCCTATAATATCTTAATTCATCTATCTTATATTTTATTAAATAACAACATAATAAAATTGTTTCATAACAAATATATTTCCATTGTTTAGTATCCATTTCAAATTTATTAGATTTTGTTATATTATCTTGATTCTCTATATTATTCACATTAGAAACTATCTTTTTATTATATTTTTTACAAGTATTATTACCCCATTTTGGTGAAAAATTATTTGTCAAATTATAAATTTCACTCATATCAGGTAATGTTACTGGGTATTCTCTTGTTAATTCTGCACAAGTCATCATTTCATTTAATTTTGACCAGTCAATATCTTTATTTTTGGCATATTCTTCAAAATCTAACCCATTTAAAAGTAATAGAAATAAAAAATTTTCTTTTAATGATTGGACTTTAGACCATATATTCTGTGGTGTTTCAGCTCTATCCCATTCACTATAATATGCTTCTTGTGATTCTAAAAATAATGCTGTTAATTCTCCATATGCATCTTTTAAAGATGAAACATTTTTTTTAGATATATCTCCAGCACTATTTAAATAAGTATTTGACATTCTTTTTGTTTAATATATAAAATATTTAAACCTTCTATATATTTCTAGAAGTTCAAAAAAGAATTTGTATTGACAAGATCCGCCAAATTTTCTCCACACCTATTTATATTGAATATAAAAATGAAATAAATCTTCATCATAATAGACATCTTCTCTAATTAAGTTCTAAATATAAAACTATAACACAAGTTTAAGTCTCTACTTTCCTTCTCTTCAAAAAAGAAAAAAAGAAAGTAAATATTTGAATTAAACTTAACCTATTAATTGGTTCTAAATGTCCTGTAGCATATGTTGAGTTACTATAATCAACAATTAGCTACTATTTACTATATAAATTAATAAACTGACATTTATTAAATAATAATATTATTCTACTTCATATAAATTATCTAAAATTATAATTTCTAACTATATGTAATTTTTCCCAATATCTAGTGAATTATAAGGGTAAATAGTATCAAAACTAACCCGCCCTATATACACACACAAATATATTACCGGCCTCATAGTGCTCTTCCTTTCCCTCATTCTATTATTAATATACTTCAAAATCTTTATTTTTATATATCAAATTGTATTTGTAGATATTTATTATCAATATTATATTTAAAAGTAGACTAATAATTTCTAATATACTTTTAATATATAAGGCTTTTATTTTTATACTTATTAATATAATATTACTGAGTATATTATTATTGATAATAATTTAATAAAATGGACTTACATACAACACTTTATACGTACTTTATACTTTATTGAAAAGAAAAAAAAATAGGAGTTCTCCTCTAATATAGAAATATTGATTAATAAGAAGTTTTAATTAATAACAGAAAAAAATAACTGTAGATAAGATTGTATGCAATATTAAAATAAAAGTATTGCATGTGGTGCTTTACCGCCTAAAAAAGAGGACCTAATAGGAAAAGGAGAGGGCAATCGGCACCCAGGTCTTCCCAGGTGGTCCCCCACCCTAGTACTAACCGGGCCTTACACCGCTTGACTTCGGAGTTCGGATGGGATCCGGTATATTCAATGTAGTATGGCCGATTGCTGATGTAGCACCTCTTGTTACAAGTTATATTATAAATTAAATTTTATTAACATGGAATAAAATTAATTAAATCAAAAGTAATAAAGAGATACTATCAAAGATATTCCCATTGATGTTATTATCATTTTATATTTTTTTATTATACATGAGAATTTAATATTTTTTATATAGAAAAAAAAAAAATTAGCTATAAATTTCTATTATTTTAATAAAATAATATTTTTTTTTTATTTGTATATGCATGCATCTCTTATATGTAGATACCGATATATAGGTATCTACAGATTATACACGATTATATTAATTTTGATCATTGTATTTTAGAAATTCTTTACAATAAACTTATAAATAAATAAGGGTGGAATTAAAATAGATCTTAATATTTAATATTATGTGATAATATAATTTTGGAAGTATCATAATACTATATATATATGTATATATATATTAAAAGTAAAAAGAAATTGGAATGTAAAATTTAAAAATAGTTAATATAACTGAGATTACTATAGATACCTAAAGTATGTAAAAGAGATATTTGTTGATAATGGCAGTTAGCACCCAGGTCTTCCCAGGTGGTCCCCCACCCTAGTACTAACCGGGCCCTACACCGCTTGACTTCGGAGTTCGGATGGGATCCGGTATATTCAATGTAGTATGGCCAACTGCTGTGGGAGGATTCCAATCTATATAAGTTAATATAATATTAGATGAAATATTAGCAATATATTAATATCGAGGTATTTTTATTTGATGCATTTGGTTAGCGCTCAAAATATTTTAAATAAAAGCTATGCACTCATGTAATAGATGCTTAAGACTTGGTTAGGATGCAATCGATAACAAATAGTGCATTATTAAATCCAGTAAACTACTCAATAAATATTGGAATATTATCACTGTGTGTTTTGGGTTTAGGATATTTTGCATTATGTACATTAGCAATAATTCAAGCAATTTCAACAATCCAATGGAATACAATAACTCTATTTGCAACAAGTGGTACTAAAACTCGTCCATATTTTCTTAATATATTTTCAGCTGCACTTTTATTGAGATTTATTTTTATTATATTACAATGTATCTTATATTTTACACCTTCAATAAATTCAAATCATCTATCAATTAAAATATCATTACTAAATTTTTTTAATTATCTAACTAGTGCACTATTTCTTTCATCATATTCAGTAATAATTGGACTATGGAGTTCTGTATATATTCGTTCAAGATATACAACAAATATTCCAATATTAACATTAATTATACTAATAAATATAATAATCTATATTTTATTATCTATATTACTTTTAATTGAATATACAAATAATTCAATTAGTTACTATAGAAATAATTCAAATTTTTTTTTTGGAATATTATATATTATTGTTTCTATACTTTGGTTATATTATGGATTGTGTTTAATTAATCAATTAGATAAACGGCAAGATTTACATATAAACTTGCAAAAAAACTTATTATCAAAATCATACAGAGAGGAATTATTTACTCCAAGTTACATAATTGATAAATATTCTAATAATAATAGTTCTAATAATTTTTCAAGTCAAAATTCATCAAGTTTAATAAAATTTACAGGAGTTGATAAAATGACTTATTCAAATACTCTTATTGATGGATGTGTATATGTATCAAGTACAATGAAGGATTTAAAAAAAAAAATTAAACTTTTAACATATATTTGTCCATTATGTTTTTTTATAATTGGATTATATTATATACTTGGTAATTTTAATATTATTAATAGTATTCCTTTTTTTATTTCAGAACCAGTATGGTATACTATTTTATATGGTTTTACTGAATTATTACCTTGTTGTATTATAATGCATGGATTTTGGAATCGTAAAAGTATATTTACAACAACGTTAAATAATAATAATCAAAGACAATTATTTAGTAGTGATAAACAATCAGCAACTTACAATTATATGAATATATATAATGAGGATATTGGATTTTATACACAAATTGAATAGTGATAATATTTACTAATTTTGCATTAAAATTATTATATAATCTATTATTTAGAATATATAATATTATATCAGGAAATATATATTGCTATTATTTAATAACTAAATAAGTACTAATAATAAGATAATAGAACAAATCATAATTTAAGTATTAGATAAAAATAGGAAAAAAGAAGATATATATAAATATATACTATTAGAATATAACTTAAAAAGAAATCTAGTATAATAAATATTAGAGAAATTTTATTTTTACCTTGAATTTTATATTAATTTAAGTGTCAAAATATCCAATTATAAAGAGGTATCAGTAACAAAAGCAATATATTGTCCATTAGGACTTTTATATAAAACTCCAAGTTCAATATATTCATCAATAACAAGTTCCATCTGTTTTTTTAATAATCCACGATGAATAACATTACTTTCAATATCAGAAATATTTAATTGTATTAGTTCATCCTTACGATTTAGGTTTTTATTAGCTTGTTTTTGATGCAAATCTCTAATAATTTCAATTATTTGATCTCTAAAATCACTTTTCCTATTTTTATTTATATTATTTGAGCTATTATCACCTGGTTTTGTTACACTTCTTTTACTTTCTATCATAAGTCTTGTAGCTTCCTCAAAGTCATATCTCTCAACAATATTACTAAATCTAAGACGAGCTAATGCTTGTGAAAGACGAAGTATTCCAAGTAATGCTCTTGGTGTAGTATATGATCTCCTCCAGTCATCTTTTGATTGTTCAAGACTCTCCTGCTTTCTCATTTCTACATAGTGTTCTACTATCTCTGGTACTAATTCACTTGGAATCAATGGCTCATATTTTCGAGCCTTTTCAATAAATGCACGCATAAAAGATGTTGAAAATGGTCGCTCATCATCATCCTGTTTATTATCTTCATTATCATTTAAGCGTCTTCTTACTTTTGCCCTTCCTTTTCTAATCCCATCCTGATTAGGAGTAAGAGATTTATTAAATACTTTTTTACCTGGAGCTTTATCATACTGATGAACATGTAAAACATGATAAGCTAACATTAAATCTTTATCTTTATCGGGAATATCAAGAAGTAAAAATTGAAGATCAAAACGTGATAATAATGAATCTGGTAAGTTCATATTTGCCACTGGAGATTTTTTTGGATCATAACGACCAGAAACTGGATTTGCAGCTGCTAATACAGATGAACGAGCATTTAAAGTTGTAGTTATACCAGCTTTAGCAATTGAAACAGTTTGCTGTTCCATTACTTCATGAATAGCAGTTCTATCTGACTCATCCATTTTATCAAATTCATCTATACAACACAAGCCATTGTCTGCTAGAACTAAAGCACCACCCTCCAAAGTAATTTCTGATGTCACCTGATCTCTAATAACAGAAGCAGTTAATCCAACACCACTACTACCTTTACCAGTAGCATAAATAGCTCTAGGTGCAATCTTAGTAATTTGAGTTAAAAGTTGGCTTTTAGCTACTCCCGGATCTCCCATCAGTAATATATGAATATTCCCTCTAATTTTCATTCCATCCTTTACAAGATTGGTAACACCTCCAACAAGTTGTAATAGTAATCCTTTCTTAACATCTAACATACCAAATATTTCAGGAGCAATACTATTAGCTAATCTAGTATATAAATCTGAGTATAATCTAGATATTCTTAATGATATACCAGAATTTGTAGCTGTATTACTAATTTTATCTATTTCAGGAATATTTAATCCATCATTTGACTTCTTACTACTTTCTTCTAGTAATCCAAGGAATTTTTCTTCATCTTCAGTAAGATTTATACATTTACTACTTATAGATTGATATATATGGTGAGCTTCTAAATATGTATCAGCAGTTAGACCAGATTTCAAAGCTTGGAAACCTTCTTTCACTACAGGAAGAAATATTCCAGATAATGTTACATACATACCAGGTAATAAACGCCTTGTATTTTCACCTAATACAACAACTTTAATAGTTCTCGGTACATTACCAGTTGGTACTTGATCTGCAGGTTCTTGAACTCGGACTTCTTGATATTTAATAAATTTACATTCTTTTATATTACACCTTAAATTACCCGTTCTCTTATTATTTTTACAAGTAGTTGATTGACAGTCAAAAAGTGGCATATAACTTGGACCTTCTACTGCCTGCCAGATATTTGCTCCACATATTTCACAAGTATAACTTACAACTTGTATCCTTGGTTTTACATTAGCTACTCTGATTACAATACATTCCATCCTAACATAACCACCAACAAAATCTGCTCTAACCTGACGTAGTGGTGTTATCGGCATTTTAAGATTTGGTATTATGTAAATTTCATAGGAGCATCTTAAATAAGGAGGGACATTGCATGCTTGCATAGATTCTGATCTCTTATCTTCGCTTAAATCTTCAATCTTTAAAGTAGATAATGATATATCAGATGGTGGTGGCATACATTTATCCGCTGCTATATATATTAATTGTATATACCTCCTTGTATTTGTCAATATAGAAGGAATTATATCAGAATATTCCCCCTTTTCTTGAAATGGACTATAACTTAATAAATCATCAATTTCCAAACTTAATACTTTACTACATTTATTTGATATCATCTGTAGTTGTCTTTTATACTTTTTATTTCCCCACATATTACATGAAGAATCAATTAATCCATATTCTTTATGAGCTACACAAGATTCAAAGTCTTCAAAAAAGTTTGTTAATACTTTTATATGGTCTGCATAAATCCTCACTTTCTCGTGAGCATTTTCTGATTTCTCAAGTCTTAACATAGCCTCTTACATATATTTTAATTCTAACTATGTAGAAGATCAGTATTAAGGAAGAAAAAGAAGGGATATATTCCAGTCCACTGTTGGATAATACATTAGATTTTGTGGGGTGATAATACCGCCTAAGCGGTATATACATGTTTTTTTTTTTAAAAAAACAAAAGAAAAAAGTAATTATAGAATCTTTTCCTTTACTCTTAACTATCCTCTACCTATAACAAATTTGGAGTTATGGAAAAGACAAAGATTTTAGCATTATTTGACCTGGATGGGACTTTAACTTTACCTAGAAGAGAAATATCGGACGATATGATAACTACTCTAATAAAAGCTAAAAATAACTTATGTATAGGGATAGTTAGTGGTTCAGACTACATTAAAATACAACAGCAACTAAAAAACAAAGGTGTGTTATCTAAAAGTATGTTATCCTTAATATGTTTAATACTAAATTCTTTTTTTAGCTTTTGAATGTTGTGATTATCTATTTGCAGAAAATGGAATAGTTGCATACAAGCATGGAGAATTATTTAGTTGCCAGAATATTGCATCTGTTATTGGTGAAGACTCACTTAAGAAGCTAATAAATTTTTGTTTGCACTATATTGCTGATCTTGATATTCCAATTAAACGAGGTACATTTATTGAATATAGATCTGGAATGATTAATATATCCCCAATAGGTAGAAATTGTACATATCAGGAAAGGCTTGAATTCTTTAATTTTGATAAAAAGTATGAAATTAGAAAGAAATTTGTAGAATCAATAATGGAAACTTTCAAGGATCTTAGATTAAAATGTTCAATTGGTGGACAAATATCGATTGATATATTTCCAGAGGTAAGTACAAATATAGAACTAGAGATTAAATACTTAAACATTGGAATTATAATATAATAAATATAAATTGGCTTGATTATATATCATTAGTAATGTTAATATAGTTAAATAAATAAATAAAATGAAAAGAGATAAATTAACTCCTTAACTGAATAAAAGTTAATGATGAAAAAATAACTATTTTATATTTCAGGGGTGGGATAAGAGATACTGCCTAAATCATATTGAAGATATTTTCAGTGAAATTCACTTCTTTGGAGATAAGACTTCACAAGGAGGTAATGATTGGGAAATATTTAATGATCCTAGAGTAATTGGTCATACTGTAACTGATCCACAAAATACAAAAAATAAGCTTTATTCACTTTTCTTAAAGTGAAATATAATTCTCAAACTGTCCACAACATTATTTTTCCATCCTGTCCACCAGAAAAAATTCTTTGTTTATATGAACTCCAATGTATAACAGTAACACACATCGCAGATATATGAGCAGATAAACGTTCAATACATCTTCCTGTTCTGATATTCCATACTCCAATATCATTTCCATTTGGATGAAATAAATTTTGATTTGTTATATCCTCAATAGAAAAACGTCTAAAATATTTTAATAATTTATTATTGTAATTTCCACTATTATTAGTATTATAATTACTCCACGAACTGTTCAAATCAAATCTATCAAATGGAACATAACAGTTTTTTCCATTTTGAGCATTCCATAATTTTATTGTTCCATCTTGATCAGATGATATTAAATATCTCCCATTATATATAAACGAACAACAAGTAATACCACATTCATGTCCGCGACCAAATGTAGATGGACTATTTATACCAAAAACTGGATGATTATCATATTCTGCTAAATCATATTGAATTTGTTTTGATCTATTTTTTAAATATAAAGATTTACTTGAATTATTCTCATATAATTCCTTATTTAGTTTTTTTTTATTATATAAAAATTCCTCTTCCACTTTAGTTAAATTATTTATCTTTGGAAAATTTGCATTGTTATAACTTGAGGTATCCTCTTGTATATCATTTAAATTTAACTGATTTTTCAATTCACCAAAGCTATCCATTTGATTTTTCATTAATAATGGAGTCATATATCCTGTCTGTTGAATATAATCCCAATCTGGTAAATTTTGATTACAATATAAGTATGGCTGCTGTGTAAATCTCATATCCCATAAACGAATATACCCATCTTGAGAGGCTGTTGCTAAAATATATTCTGAATCGGGCTTCCATGATAGATAATAAATTGGGGATTTAATATTATCATCAGGTAATCTCGTTGTTTTAGAATCAATATGTAGTGAATGAGTATATTGGCCACCACTACGTAAATCTAAAATCCTCACGCTACCATCTTGTAATGCAGTACCTATTATACTTGTTAATATAGGTTGAATACTAGAAAAATATATTTTTAAATTAGATTTAGTATCAAATACGCATGTTGATTCAATCGTATCCCATACTTTAACATTTCCATCCCAACCAGTAGTTACAAATAGTTGACCATCTAATGGGCTCAATTCAATAGATGAAATTACACCTCTATGACATTTTTTAAAACCAGGGTCTATTGTACATATAGGATTTAAAGTAAATTTTTTCCCTTTAGAGACTCTTTCTTTTTCTCTTCTTGTTAAAACATATCCTAAAGGAAATTTCATTGTTGGCCCTTTACCAGCATTTAATTGACGAATATTGTCCATTGACCTTAAATTATACATATTTATTGTGCCATTTGTACTCCCACATAGTATTATATCCTTATAGGATGAGATCCCCGTTATTGAAAAAGCTTGTTCCTCAGAGTTTACAATCTTAAATCTAACATTACTAGCTAGTAATGGAATAATTTTGTCACTATATTTGTAACTTTTAATTTTTCCTGTAAATAAACTTTTTTTTAGCAAAGGATGCCAATTCTTAGTATAAAGATCTGAGTAACTGTAAGTTTGTCTACATTCAAATTTCTTATAGATATTTTCTGGTATTATTATGAATTTCATTAAATAAATAGTGTTATAATCATCTCCAATTAAATATTAAAACCTAATTCCTAAAGAAAATCCAATAGGTACCAATATAATATATAGTAACGAAATCCACGCTTAAGAATATATGGAGTAAAAGATGCCACAAACCGCTAAATTACGGGTGCAGAGTCTAGATCTAAAAAAAAAAAAAGTTAACAGTAAAAATTCTAAACATATTTTGAAATAAAAATTAATTTCCTTTAAAAGTACCTAAAAGCTTAACTAAATATTTTTCAACAAAGAAGTATATTTTTGTCGACTTTCTTCAATATTTATTGAGCATATCAAGGCAACATCTGGATTATAATAAAATTTATTACATTCTCTCAAACTCTTTAAAATCTCTACACTGTCATCTTTCTTATTATCTCGCTCACTATTCTTCAATTCTTTTTCTTCTTCAATATATTCATTATTTTTAGAACGTTCAGAACTATTTAATCCTATAGTTGATGATTGCCCTTGACCAAATACTTCATGTTTTCTATTAACTTCTCTATCACCAGAATATTGTTGATTAGCTTGGTTAAACTTTTGGGTTGTTGCAACTGCTGCTGCTATAGTAGGCATTGCTCTAATTATTTCTTGAGGATTTGAGAGTTCAACCTTTTGCCCCTTAGCAGCTAGCCTTGCTCTTATATTATATTTCAAAGATTCCTTAACCTTATTGGATTCATCATTCTTTTCATTTAACTCCTTATTACTATTTATATCTGAATTATTATTTGCTGAATAAACCTTTGTCTCATTTAACTTTGATTTCCATATATTTGAATCAAAGTCAGGTTTTGAAGTCTTAACTCCAACAACCATATGAATACCTCCACTTTTCCTTGATGAAGTATCAGTGGCATTTGATATACCTGAACTTATTATAGAAGATGATATTGTATCTTTTATTTCAGTATTTAAAGTCCAATCATCTGTATTAATATTATTTTCGGTAGTAGAAATTGGAATTGTTGAAGAACTCACGGGTAACCCAGCTACTAATGGTTCATCTTTAATCTCTAATTCTGCTAAAACTTTTGTTTTATGTTTCTTTTTTTCAAAGAACTGATTTAATTTACTCATTTATACTTGGATTTCCAAAGAAAAAAAAAAAAAGGAAAATAAAGAAGTTCATGAATTACAAAATGAGTACCAAAACCTAATAATAAAATAAACAGGCGGTATCTAAAAAATATAGGCGGTATATGTAATTTTTTTCCTGATTTGAGAGAACTGTAGCTAATTGCTTTTCTTTACAGGCTAAGCCTTTTATATTGTTAATTTTGAATATACAGCGATAGTCGCATTGAAGGCGACTATTGCACTTTACTAATTTTTATAATGGAGTCACCTATGGACTTAGTAAATCAGGAAATTTCAAAGGGTATAGTAATAGCAGCGAAGAAGCAATGGGGTGTAACACCTCCAATATCTGAATCTTTACCCACTCCTCAAGACTATAAACTGACAGAACAGCTAATTATTGCTATGAGAAGTGAGAATTTATATGAGACAGTTGAAGGGATGAAAAAACGCGAACAAATTTTAGCATCATTAAATAAAATGGTCCGTGAATGGATCTATGAAGCAAGTTTAGAGCATAGTATGAGTGAAGAAGAGTCATTAACAGCTGGAGGAGGTATATATACATTTGGTTCTTATCGTTTAGGTGTTGTAGCTGCAGGATCAGATATTGATACACTATGTATAGTTCCAAGGCATATAACTCGAGATTCCTTTTTTACTTTTTTCTTAGCAAAATTACAACAGGATATTCATATAACAAAGATTCAACCTGTACCAGATGCTTATACTCCAATTATTAAAATGGTATATTATGGAATTGAAATGGATCTATTATTTGCGTGTTTAAACTTATCACGTATTCCTAGTGATTTAAATACTTTAGATGATGATCTTTTGAGAAATGTAGATGAGAAGACAGCTAGATCACTGAATGGATGTAGAGTAAATGATATGATTCTTCAATTAGTCCCTAATAAAGAATCATTTAGGACAGCTCTACGATTTGTTAAACATTGGAGTAAATCAAGAGGTATTTATAGTAATGTTTTAGGTTATCTGGGTGGTATATCATGGGCAATTTTAACAGCTAGAATTTGTCAATTATATCCAAACTCAGCTCCCAATCAAATTATAAACCGATTTTTTTATGTATATAAAGCTTGGCAATGGAAAAACCCAGTTATATTGTGCGAAATTAAAGAGGTCCCAAAAAATAGTCCAGGTCTTATGGGGTTTAGAGTTTGGAATCCAAATACAAATCCACAAGATAGAGCTCATTTAATGCCTATTATAACACCAGCATTTCCTTCTATGAATTCTACACATAATGTGACGCAAACTACACTTCGAGTTATTACAGAAGAATTACAGCGTGGATCTGAATTAGTGAAAGAAATAGAAAATGAAAGAGCACAATGGAGTGATTTATGGAGCCCTTATATGTTTTTTGAAAATCATAAACATTTTATACAAGTAAAAATGCTGGCAAATAGTGAACAAGCATTCCAGAAATGGACAGGATGGATTGAAAGTAAAATCCGATTTTTGGTTAGAAAACTAGAAACATTTAAAGGACTTCAAGTTAGACCATGGCCCAAAGTTATACAAGAATCAGATAACCAAAAAGATGGTTTTCAGTTTGCCCAGTGTATGTATATAGGATTAGTTTTATGTACTACTAGTGGTAATAATAATGGAAAATCTACTGGGATAACTCCAGTTGTAGATTTGAGAGGGGCTATTTTAGATTTTGTTGGTTTCATAATGAATTGGAATGAAGTAGAAATTTATAAGGATTCTATAGATCTTAAAGTAAAACATTTAAGATTTAAAGATCTCCCAAAGGTTCTTAGAGAACAAAATAATACAAAAGTACTTAATTCTAAAGGAACTATTAAAACAATAACAGTAGAAAATATAACATCTGAAGTAGTTGGAAATTTTGGGTCTACTACTAATTCTAACAATAATAGTTCTATCCCTAAAATGGGACAAACTACAAATTTAAATTCATCCCAACAATCAACAACACCTTCAACTAAGAGATCAAGAGAGGATGAATCAGAGGATATAGATGATCAGGATTCATCTAGCAAGCATAGAAATAAAGATATTTTTGAACCTGAACAAGTTCAGAAATTATCAATAAGAGACCCAGTTTCAGAAGTTGACACAGTTAACATAAAAGTTAACTCAGCTCGTGTACCATACCGTCCCCCTTTGACTTTAAGAATAAATATATCAAATGCTAAAGAGTGAACATTTATAATACCTTCTAATAAGTAATTTTCTTCAAATTTAGAAAATTTAAATGCTTTTTATTATTGTATCTAAGTATCTTTATCGGGGAAACTGAAGATTATAATTTAATAGGTCTACTTTTTGAAATTTATTAGTTTATTTATAGTGAAGAGATACTAATGAATGATTATAGATTATTTCTACAATTTTTGTAATATAATTTAAGTTTGTAAGTTTTATTTTTTAAATTTATCCTCATTTCTCAAATTTAAAGATTATCAGAATCTATTACCTTTTTGAATTTATGAATAATATGTGGTTAATCCAATAATCTATAAGAGAAAATAAGGATATATGATATATCTAAGATTATTATTAAATTATTAGTAACTAAATGTACAGTTGAATATTTTCAGTACTTTTTTTAAAGTATATTTACTTTAGGTCAATAATCACGAAGAAATTGTTAAAATACCATGATTTATCAACTTAATAAAATCCATTATGTTACAGTATAATAGGTTATCCTAACAATTGTCAATACTTCTACATTATTTTGAGATAGTATTAAAGCAGTATAATTCCGAGATTTTGTAAAATAAAGTTATAAAAAATTGGCGCCTAAATCAGCAAATTACATGTAAATTCCACATAATTTATTGGTCTAGAAGCATTTAGAATTTTTCCAAGATTTAAAGTTTACAACCCCTATATATATATATTATAGGAAAGGTGAAACAAAAAAAAATTAATGATAATAATAGCTATTGAAAGATAATATTTTCAAGAGTGGTGCAACGATAAAATTATATATACAAATATTTGCAAGTAAATAAGTTTTTATTTGAGAAATAGGTATCTTTTTCCCTTAAAATTTTAGAGTAATATAAGCAAATTTCACCTTAATAGTTATACTTATTTATGAAATTTTATATTTTGATAAAACTGTGCTAATAAAGGAATTATCAAAGATAATTTACTATTTATATAAATCATATATATCTGAATCTGCTTAGGTTTTTTTTTCCTTTGATGTGTAACTCGAAATAACGCATAATTTTCATCGTGTTTGCGATATTAGTGTTACAAAGAGTGCATCAAGAAGTAACTATAGCGATATGACTATCTAATGAATAGTAGTAAATATTTGTAAATATATAATAGAATATAGATGCTAATTGAATTGACTCTAAAAAACTTTATTAAAATTATGCTAAAGAAATTTACTTTTATATCTTTAATTGTGATTATTAATTTATACCCTATATTATGTTTAGATCATTTGAATTGGGATTATTTAAAGTATCAAGATATATTTTTTAAAATTAAACAGTTGGAATCACGATATTATACTTCAAAGTATGATTGCGAAAGTAAAGGACTATGCCCTGAATACTTTCCATTATGTAGTGACTTAAGCCAATTTGAGAATACACGTAAAATTCCAGTACTTAAACCATCAACTATGAAAAAGTATGGACCAGAAATTGAATTATTACAAGTACAAACTATAATTCGTCATGGGGCAAGAACTCCAACAAGGCTCCATAAATGCTGGGAAGGGATGAGTCAATCATGGAACTGTGATGACTTAGTTGCAACAGTCCAAGCATCAGCTCATGACTTGTATAATAAAACTAAAACATTAGAATTTTCTAAACATTATGATATCAGACAATCAGAAAATAATTTAAATGGAACATGCCAAATGGGGCAACTATTACTTGAGGGATATTTGCAGCAAAGAATAAATGGTCAATTGATTGCAAATGCATATTTTCCCACAAATTCTAAAGAATCTTTAGTAGTTGGAAAACCACTAGAACTAGAGAGAAATTTAAAGTTAAGAAACAACCCAGATTTTTCTAAGGAAATTTTTGTAAGATCTTCAGATATGCAAAGAACAACATTATCTGCAGCAGCCCTTATTACTAGCCTAATTGAACAAGTTGTTGGTGAAAATGAAACATTTGATCTATATCAAAGATTTCCTTTACATATGATGGATATGCAGTCTGATTACTTATTTGCTAATGCCAATGCAGAAAATATTACAGAAGATCTCCGTTCAGCTTTGCATTCAAAAGAGTACTATGATCAAATAGTAAAACATCAATCCCTATATAAAGAGTTGGCTTTACTAGTTAAAACACCCCATTTAGAAGATCTATGGCCTGGTGACATAATGGATTGCATTATGACTAGTATATGTACGGGTAATAGCAATAGATTACCCTTAGGATTCCTTCAAGATAATTTATTAAATAGGACTATTCATGCAATAGAAGAAGAACTTGCAACTATTTATAGTTGGGATAACTCAAAGTTATCAAAGTCAGAGATGGCTAGACTTCTGCATGATATTAGGGACTACCTAATAAAAGCAATTATTGATCATGAAATAAAGAGAGATAATACTGAATACCTAAGAAATAAGTGCAAAAAATTATATGTAGATAATAATTCAATAGAATATATGCTTGGAGTAATTTGTGATGAGCTTGATTCTTTAAAAATATATCCAGAAAAGAAAACTTGGGTCCCAAAATTTATATTATGGTCAGGCCATGATACTACCATTATTCCAACAATGGCAGCAATAAAAGTATGGGATAAAAAATGGCCTCCATATGCATCTTCTTTTATTATTGAACTTTATAGAGGTAGCCAAAATGAAACTCTTAACATAGATCCTGATATATATACAGATGAATATCATCATGGTAATAAAGAATCATATCAACTTGATAAGAACCTCCCTTATTTTATGAGACTTTTGTACAATGGAAAAGTTATTACACATAATCTAAATGGTTGCCAATATCAAGAACTATGTCCAGTAAGTTTTGAAATACAGTATAATATTAGTAGTTGTATATTAATATTCTTAATGATTGTGTCATTAATAAAGACTGCTAATTTTATTTATTATGATAAAAAGAGAATCTTCATATATAATCTTTTTTTTAGGTTCCAAAATTTTTTAAGGAAACAAATTTTGTAAATCAAATAAATAATCGTTTAGTTAAATCAGCTAGTGAAGGATTAAATAGTACAGACTTATCTCTAGGAAATTTGTCACAAATAAGACAGAATAACTCAGAATATAAGAGTATTCCTTTAAAAACAAGGTTATCAACAAACTTTATTAGTAGCCCAAATATATCTGTAATATGGTTCCTAGGAGGAATTATAACAGCTACAATAATATTTCAAATAGCAAAGGTAAGCTTTACTATATTTTGTTGGACTTTTTGATAAGAAAGTATACTTATTAATTTATACTATAACCTTTTAAATAATGAAAAATATACCAAATTAATTCTATATTATCTTTTATATTTAGATTATCAAGAAGTTAGTCCCATTCTTAAATAGAAATAACAGTGGTGCAACTGTAGACAATTATCAGGCTCTTTAGAAACTTGATAAAGTATCTATAATAGAGTTTTATTAGTAATCCATTTATCCCTGATCATTATTAAATAAAATATTTAAGGTCGTTTCAAAAGCACTTTGTATTCCACTTGTTAATTCTGAACTGTCTTTATTAATA
This sequence comes from Cryptosporidium muris RN66, assembly GCF_000006515.1. Lineage (NCBI taxonomy): Eukaryota > Apicomplexa > Conoidasida > Eucoccidiorida > Cryptosporidiidae > Cryptosporidium > Cryptosporidium muris. The sequence continues at coordinate 798,457 of NW_002196572.1, read as the reverse complement.
TCTTTGTTTATGATGGAATTGTTAGTAAACTGATTAGGTAAAAATAAATAATCCAACAAATAAGCCTTCTGATCTAAACTCAACCATCGAGATTTATACTTTTCATTATATGCTCTAAATGCAGCTGATATTTGTGTAAATCCTTCAACTTTATATAAGACAGATGGATTTATAGTGCAAAGAATAAAAATCATTACAGTATTGGCTAACCAAACAGTTTTTGGAATTGTGACCCACTCTAACGTAAATTTAAGTATGATAGCTATTTGATTGACTGATAGTTGCCTAAACCACTCTTTTAAACCCCCTATATATTCTATTTGTTCAATCCTAGCTAATTCAATTTTATCTTGGTAATTGCTTAAATTATAACTTCCATCTAAACTTTTACTAGAAAAGAAATTATTAAATTTAGGTTGCAAGATCTTTTCAAGAGCTTGAAAAGTTTTTAGTTGAAGATTAAGATCAAGGGCCAAATTCAAAGCTTCAATCAAATTATTCTGTTTAATTAAAACATCCACTTGTGTTATCTTTTCATTCTTTAGAGATTCAGTAAGTTTCTTTTGTTCTTCAACCTTTGATGTAATATCCTCCCACAATATAATTTGGGAATCAGCTCCACCAGTTAACATAAAAGAGTATTGAGGAGTTGTAAATATATCTAAAGTCCATATTTTGTCTTTATGACCTGAAAATGTGGCTATACATTCACTAGTACTAATATTCCATAGTTTTACAAGTCCGTCATCTCCACTTGAAACTAGTTGCAGACCATTTTGAAGAAATGAGACTTGAAGTACAGGACTATCATGCCCTTGAAAAGTTTTAATACACATAAAATTGTCTATATTCCATAATTTTGTGGTCCCATCAGCAGATGCAGATGCAATAACCTTGTCAATTGGAGAAAATGAACATTGCCAGACTCCTCTAAGATGCCCTTTACATGTTCCAATGAGTTCTATATCAGGAAATGACCACAGTTTAATAGTTTTATCTTCTGAACATGTCGCTATAATTTTGTTATTGTGAGATATACAAATGTGATTTATATCTTTATTATGTGCTATTACATTGTATTCTACCATTATATTTTTAACTTCATATCCTTGTTCTTTCACTTTAACATTGGATATATGCAAATTTTGCCTCTCTCTATATGATAAAACCTTTGTTAATTCTGGTCCTATATTCCATGATTTTAATGTTTTGTCCCTAGATCCTGAAAATACAAAAAATTTACTATTAGGACCTTTTATAAATTTCTTTCTCTGAAAGGCAACGCTGGATATTGTATCTGTATGTCCCGATAAAGTTAGTAAACAGAAACCATCTTTAGTATCCCATATTCTTATAGTCTCATCTTTGCTAGATGTAGCTATAAATCTGCAGCATTCTGACACATCTGTAGATAATACAGTAGAAGTATGCCCTAATAATGAAATTGTCTTAAATGGAGGCTCAGTTAATGACATGATAGTTGGTACTTCCGTGCTGTTTAAAATAATACATCTTAGTTGCAAATTCTCTTCTATCATATTAGATGAATTACTATAGACTAGTTCATCTTGTTGATATTCCTTTTCACTTTCCCCTTCTGTATTTCTAAAGCCATTCTCTTTTACTTCATTTGTATCACTTTCTTGTTCATCCTTATTAATCAAAAACTTTGCCTGAATAATATCAGGAGTTTCCCCTAATACAATAGTATATAAGGTAAAATCCGGAAAATTTAAAACAACAATTCTACGATCTTCCATAGTTAAAATAAGAAAATCTCTTTTATTTGTATTACTACTAATACCAAAATCTTGATCCCTACACATAAATATGTTGGATACTATACTTTCGGTGCACCCATAATCATTGCACTTCAAAATTCCTAGAGTTTCCCCAGAAACAGGATCCCAAATTGTTAGTCCTGTCTTCTCATTGCCAGTAATAATTACCCAAGGACATTTATAGTCTTTATAGTCTGCTATTAGGTTAGTATTACAACATAGAATAGAAAAAACAGTTTCTGATGAATGTATCTGTTTAATTGGTATTAATTTACTATATTCTGAGCTCTTTTTAGATTTTTTCTTTTTTGGGGCTGATTCTGGATTTGAAGATAAAATCCCTAAAGTTCCTGAATCTTTTAGCTGATCAAGATCCCATATATTAATTATATTATCAGAGCCAGCTGTAACTAAACCTCCCAGGCTACCTGCTACAGTATTAATCAACTCGATAGAATTAATAACACCAAAGTGTTGATCTTCACTCCTTAATATTGTTCTATTTATAGTTAAATCATGGATTCCAATCACTCCATTAATACAACTCGAGAATAAAAGCCAACGAGAGGAGTGAAATTTTAAATTTGAAATTGCAGATTCGTGACATGTAAATGAATGAGTTACAAAACCACCAGTAGAATCATATACTTTAATACTTCCATCACTGCTGCCACAAGCAATGTATTGACCTGTTTTATCAAAACAAATCTTATTAATAAACTTCTGTACAGATCTCCATGATCTTATAAATGAGAATTTCACCTTTTTTTCCTCTGATAATTCTACAGTACTGACATCCATAGACCAGGATCTAAAAATCCCTCTAGCACCAATAGTCACTATTGTAGAATTATCTAAATCATTACAAGCAAAAAAACTAACCTCCTCTGCATGTTCTGTAGTCATATAAATATCATTATATGGGCCTATACTACCCAAAACAAAAGGACTCTTACATATATCCGATGCCAAGATACATCCATCACATAATGTTAATAGAATTCCTGAACTCTGACAATATACAACATCCCCACCACTGTATAACTTCGTAAACTTCCTATAGTGTGCCCAAGAGGATGATAAAATAGTCTTCCTTCCCGAAAAAGTCATTTTCTGACACTAATCAATACCTTGCTACACTCTCCAAAATTTTGCGCGCAAAATGGAGACAGTAATTGAATACCTTACACCGGCATTGGAGTATCCATTATCGATATTTTAAATATTAAATACGGTTACTCTTTAAAATCAATGGAAGATAGATCTGGAATACATGCTCAATTAGAGCAGCTACATAGCAAGTATAAGGGTACGGGATATCCGGATATAAGCAGATGGTAAGTTTCTTCTATAGTTACCATCAAACCAAACATTCTTATGTGTCCTGACCTTTTTCATAATTACAATTTTTTTTTAGTGAATGGGCGGATAATATACTAAAAGACACGGCAGCCTCAAATATTTCACACTATTCTAGGCTAGCTTACTTTGCAGTAGTAGAAAATACAACTACTTCTAGGATACGTTACAGATTCCTCGAGTCAATGACTACAACTTGTGTTCCATTTAGTGAAGATTTAATAGATAAAGATAATTAGAGATAACTCTAGGGACTTTGTAGCTTAAATACTGCTTATTAAATATATCTTATGAAGGAGAGAAGTAGTTCTTTTCGAAAGTATACTGTTTTGGATAACAAGTAATTATGTGTAATTCATTTAGATATTTTAATATTCCTTAAATTTTCTGAACACTTTTTTTAGTTGTATTACTTTTTAGATCCTTTGGATACAGAAACAAATACTTTAGTGTCCCCAGTTCTGGCGCTTTTAATGTTTAGTTTTTCCGAGGCCTAGAGATTATTATGAATTTTGACCCGCTTTATCATATGTGGTTCTGGTAATTAGAAGGAAAGTTGAATATTAGGTTTTTTTTTTAATGGCAAGAAATTACTACTAGCTAATTAGCTCACTCTGAATTTAGAGCCTAGTTTTCGGATGAATTTGGAAAACAGTACACCTAAAGATGAAGAGACAGTTTCCTTTAATAAAAGAATCGCTAATGTTCTAGGAGAAGATATACAATGCCCTGAAGGAATTTCACTACTTAGTAGTGTTGAAGTCTCTACTTTATCAGAGTTATGTATGACTAGAGATCAATCACCCAACACACGAGATAGTAGACCTATAGATAAGATCTCTAAAGAGGACTTAAAATTAACAGCTCCTACTGAGATAAATGATTTAAGTATTATTGATGGTAAATTTCGATGTGATATATGTAAAAAAGATACGTGGGAATTTAGAATCCGCTGTGCAGAGTGTGTTGAATATGATTTATGCTTAGAATGCTTTTGTGAAGGGAAGACTAGTGGCGAACACCAGTCTGATCATGCTTATATACCTATAGGACGTTATATGTTCAATTTATTAGTTGAAGATTGGACTGCAGAGGAGGAGTTATTGTTAATGGAAGCTGTTTCTCGCTATGGTTTGGGTAATTGGTCCGAAATATCGAAATATATTACTGAGGGTCCAGCAGGAGCACTATCATTATATCAGAAATCTACAAAGTCTGGATCTGGCCATTCTGCCGATGAATGTGAGCGTCACTATAATGTTTTTTATTTATCTAGTGCTACAAAACCTCTTCCTGATACAAGGAACTCTTGTAAACTTGCAACTCAGTCTATAGAAAATAATAAGTCTGAATTAACAAAAGAAACAAATTTTCCAGTAGATACCCCAATGAATATTGATCACTCTAATATAGCTGTAATAGTAAATGATGAAGATTCTAATATATCTACTATTAAACCTGAAATCAAACAATGCAACTCAGCTATAAAACAACAAAACAACACGAATTCTACAACTACCAATACTAAACCAAATACTAGTGTTATTGGTTACATGCCACTAAGGGGAGATTTCGATGTAGAATATGACAATGATGCAGAATTATTATTAGCAGATATGGAATTTAGGGATAATGATACACCACAAGAAAAAGAACTGAAATTGCAGATTCTAGAAATATATAACTCCAAATTAGATGAAAGAATTTACCGTAAACGTTTTGTCATTGAACGTAATTTGTTAGATATTAAGAGTCAACAACAGAAAGAGAAGAAGAGAACAAAAGAAGAAAGAGAACTGTACTCTTTTCTCAAACCATTATCCCGTTTCCAAACAGAGGAAGAACAGGATAAATTTGTATCTTTACTTATTGAAGAAAAACGTATTAGAAATCATTTACAAAAAGTCCAAGAATGGTGTAGTTTAGGGATTAGGACACTTGATGAAGTTCGTCGTTATGAAGAAGAGAAAAGGCGACGTGAAGACTTTCGCAGTAAAGTTATTAATCTAGCTCAAACAAATAGTACAAATTCAACAACAGATGTAACCAGTGGTAGTAATACTACTTCAAGAGTTATTCCAGTAGCTCCTTTGGGATTGGGGTTAGGAAATGTTAAGGTACAACCAAATGGTCCCACACCATTTGTTTATGAAAGTCAAGCAAGATCTTTAAAAAAACATAATAAGTCAAACATTTCTAATTCAATTCAAGTTACACATGGTAACTCAAACACTAGTGGTAAATCTACAAGTCAAATTGGGGTTAACTTGAATATACCAATAGAAAATTACCCTGGAGCATCATTATTGACAGAAACTGAAAAACAATTCTGTGATAAAATTCAATTAGCCCCTATTTTTTACATATTAGCTAAGAGGATTTTGTTACAAGAAGCAAGAAGTCAATTGAGTGGGCTTTCAAAAGATGAGTTTTCTAGGGTAATTCGATTAGATGGACACAAGGCCGGTTTGCTTTATGATTTTTGTTTATCTTTTGATGTTCAAAAAGCACAGGATGAAATAAATAAGTAGTACAAATATAAATTAAATTTATACAAAAAAGATTATATTTATTAGTCCTTAAATAAATCGTATATTTACCTAAATAATCAAAATAATACGAAATATGTATATTCATAAAGTGATACTTTTTTTATACTCATAAAGAAATTATTTAACATATAATTAAAAATTTATGTATTATTGGATTACTTCTAATTTATTTAAGATTATTTTATTATTTCAAATAATGGTTATTTATATTTTACATTGTTTCACCTCTTAATAGGATATAAATTCTGAATAATTTGTGCTAACAATGGATTTTGGTTTCGACAATATTGTAGGATATTTTGAGCTTTAATATCAAGTTCTGGAGGTATATAAGATTTAGATAATGGTCTTAATTTATCCAAATTTTGTTGAAAACCATCTATAATCTTGGTAGAATATTCACAAAGCAGAAAAACTAATTGGGAAGATGTACTACCCATAAATTTATCTGTTGAGTAATTAGTTTCTTCATTTTCATCAATACTTCTGACTAGTTTACTACAATAAAGTTTAGCCTTCTTCAAATAATCACTTAAATCTAATGATTCATTCCAGGTAGCCTTACATAAATCTATAAATACAGGATCTAATTCCTCTGCAGGATTATAAAATGAGAGACAAATTTGCATACCAAGTTGCCTGGCTATTGCACTAGGAGATTTTGGGAATACTAAATCACCATATAATCCCGTAAGAGTGTAAGTTGGGAATATTGGAATATAAGCATTTAAAAGAGATGAAATTCTACTGTAATTAATTTCTGGTAAGTATGAAACATTTACTAAAGTAATGAATGGAAGTACTCTTATTTTTTCTCCAAGTCTGAGTGAAATATAGGCTTTCTTCTGTTCCATTGGTATAGATTGTACAAGAAGTCTTTCTGTCTTTGCAACAAGATTAGCAATATGAATATTTGCTGTATTAATATTATATTGTGAAAGCTTTAGTATCAAACTGACATATTTAATAGCAGATTTCTGTAAAGGTTCCATGATATCATGATCAACATCTTCTCGCAATAGATCTTCACCAAGATATAATAAGGGATTGCAATCATCTGATCTTTCTGGTATCTTAAATTCCTTATTTCTAAGATATTCTGCTTTAGGAACTAATTTTGCATTATTACAAACAATTACTAAGATTTCTAAAGGATTTATAGGTAATTCTTGAACATTATCTGCCACTATTAAAGTTCTTATTAAATGAAACACCATATTTACATGATCCACAGCTTCAAATAATTGGTAAATCTCTCCATTTATGTATCTTGTATTTTCTTTATCACTTAAATTTAATCTATCTAATTTATCACGAAATTCTATTCTAGATTTTCTTGAGTCAGGTAGTTCTTCTAAAATCATTAAAATGCTATCCATAACTTTAGCTAAATCTAATCTAGTAGCTGGTGAATCTGCGGATAATATACTAAATAATTCTGAAGGATAAATAGATTCCAAAGCTGATTCAGTCCCTAAGATATCAGATAAAGTATTGTCATCTTTTTCTTTACTATCTTTATCATTTTTACTATCTTCATCATCTTTACCATCTTTATTTATATCTTTAAATATTATCGTATTTATAACACTCACAGTATCAATTACTGTATTTATAATGAATTCACTATTCAAATTCTTATTAGAAGAAAATTCTGAGGATAAATTTTCAGTATTTAACAAATTTATTAACGAATTCCAAGAAGAATCACAATCTTGAGGGAAAAAAGAAAAAAAGTCATGTGATACTATTTTTTTAACAAAATCAATTGATGATGATTGTAAAAGTTTTTGAGTTAATATATTTATAAATACTCCCTTTTCTTCCTTCTCTAACTTTTCATATAAAGTTTTCGAGTCTGAACAGATCTTTATCCACCTAATAAATAATGAATTCTTTAAATCATTATTTAAATCATTATTAACTAAAGATTCTCCTACTATTTCTTCATTAGATTCCTCAAATTTAGAATCAGTTGAATTCTCTTCAGTTTGTATAGAAGGTTTATCTTCCTTACTTCTTTTCATCTTATCCTCTCTTAAAGAATCTAAGGCCATTAATCCTAATGGTCTATGCTTTTCTTTATTATATTTAGATATATTTTCTCTTTCAAATACTTCACCAATTAAACCCCGAGATTTTGGAACTGGCATATCACCTATTACTATTGGAAACAATATATGGGCTTTATCAGTTGGGACATTGTTCCAACATGATGTTGTTGTTAATCTAGCCAACATTCTAACCATTATAGATTTTGATGTAACACCATTTCCTTCAATTACATATAAATGAGAAAATTTATCATTTGATATTTGTGGTAAATCTAGATATTTTAAAGACTCATCCTTATCTAGGCTATTTTCTTCCATTTCATATGATTTATTTTGAAATCTATCACTTTTTTTTTTATATCTCTTCATTGATGATCTTTTCATATTTCTCAATTTTGAGCATAGTTGTTTAACTGATTGTTTAATTATATCATCCTCACTATTTATTTGACTATCTTGGTCTTCATCATCTACTATATCAGTCTTAGAAATTGGTTTTGTATATACCTTTACTAATATTATAACTGATATAAATTTAGATTTCTGATGATATTTCTTTGACAGCTCATATATACGCGAAAATTCTCTTGGACTATTCAATTTTAGTACTGGACTTGTTAATACAGAAGAACCACTCCAAAGTCTATAAAACCAAGAATATATATTAGATTTCATTATATACTCTTTCAATATCAACTTTGTATAATTATTAAATTTCTTTGAAAGATGTTTACTAGAAATTCCAAATTTTGGACACCATTTTCCACAAGATATTATATATGGTAATGTAGATTCAATACTATACATATTAAAAAGAATATTTGTACTAGGGATAACTGAATGTTCATGTTCTAAAAGTGAAGACTCTGCAGAATAGTCTAAGTGTAATACACTAGGACTACTCATAGATATACTTCCTTGTTCTGATACTAATGGTTCCATAATACTTGATAAATCCGGACTTTCAGTTGCTAGTAATATTGGGAAATTGCCCATAATAATCAGATTTAAACATACCAAATTTGTTAGATACACAAAATAAAAGGCCAGGAAAGACTTCATTTTAGCCTTATATATTCCTACGATATTTATTTTGGTTAGTTTTATTTGTTACTTTGTGTGTGAAAGTATTCTCTGAGTCAAGTTTAATTTGTACTGCACACCATAACTACTCACAAATAGTTAATAACAAATAAATAAAAATTTAAAATGTAAAAAAAAAGCTTCTGAGAGTATATAACACTCCCCCCCCCATAACTTTATAATAAACAATAGAAATTTCAAATCAAGAGTAAAGAGAAAATTAGTAGTATCTATAATACAAGGTTAGGATTTATAGAAAAGAAAAAAAAAACAAAAGGCGCCAAACAATGCATTTTGTGTATTTGTAATCATTACTATAAGCTTAAATTTTAGAAAACTTGTTACTTTTTAATGCCTTGTAGGATTTTGGAAAAAAAATTATATATAAGATAGCTATTATAAAATTTTTATACTTTGTAATCTTATAAAATTTAGGAGAATTTTGAAATTGAGAAGTATCACTTTGAATTTTTACTAATTTTTAAAATTTGGGATATTTAATGCTATATAATAACCTGGAATTTAATCGAGACTATCAAGAGGATATAGAATCTTTTTGAATAATGAGCACATCAGTTTTACAGAGTGAATTTATAACTAAATATCCTTACCTGAATTACTCGAATAATTCTGAAGCTGATAATCCTAATAAAGAAGTAAACTCAAATTCATTATTGAGTAATTCTTCTAGTACTTATATTCCATTATCAGATTCTCCTTGTATAGTAAATTCATCACCTAAATCCCCAGTTTGTATATCACCTACAAAATCCTATTCATCTTCTACTGGAAATTGGATGTACCAATGTAATAAAGGTTGGAGATTTTATCCTACCATTGATAATTTGGAGATAGAAAAAAGCTATCAAGATGGAAGCCCTTCTATTGAATTATATCCATATAGAATAGACTTTTTAAGATTTATACAAGTAAATATGAATACTGGAAAAGTGAGATCTATTATTCGTGATGGAATAAAACCAAAGAATATTTGCACAATAAAAGGTAAAGATGATTTTGATGAGATAAAAACAAGAATATATCAATTGAATAGCAATAATAAAGTTGGTTATTTAACTAATACACTAAATAACGAAGATTCTTTTAGTTCTTTATTAGTTGAACCCATATTTTCAAGTATTGCTAATGGTACTTTTGACTTTTTAAATAATATTATGAAATCTATAAATTTTGGGAATTCAACAGATTCAGAAAGTGATTGTATAGAAGATGGAGATTCTACTAATAATACTGAATATGATGGTAGTGGGAGTGTTTATTTAAGTGCTAATTCATTAACTGGTATATCTAATTACCAAATTCCTATAAAATATAAAGATAAAATTTCTATAAATTCTCCAAATAGAATAAATACATCTACTCCTTTGATATTAACTCCTTGTAACTCACCTAATACAGGATCTGCAATTGTTACTCCTACAAATACAAATAATCAATTATTTGGTAAACCTATATGTTCTTATACAACTAAAAATAATTATATTCCATGTACTCCAAGACATAAACAGAATTTATTAATTCAATCACCTTGTAATTCTATATTTCCTTCTAAATATTCATCTGTAGTACCTTTGAATGGACAGGATGTTACTACAAATAGAAGCCCAGTCAGAATTTCTCCTTTAATGAATCTATCTCCTATATCAAATGATTTCACTAAAGCTTTATTTAGTTCAGTGAATTTATCTCCTAGTCCATCAATACAATCACCAGATAAAATAGAAGATTACTCTAAGTTAAAATATATGTCTCCACCAAAATTATTTTCTAATACCCAGATTTCCAAATCAAAATTAGATTATTCAAAATCATTTTTAGGTGGTAATTTAGAGGTAGATAACAAACCAGAGAACTTTGAGATACTAAACTCTTTTCAACCATATAAATATAGGAGAACTGTTGGTATTGTTAGTTCAAAGTCATTTTTAACGAAATCTTGCTCTACAAATGATAAGAAATTAGTTAGATTTAACAAGCTTTCTCCAATTGTTAAAGAGAGCTGTGATAAATTTATGAATTTGGGAGATGTCATATCTCTTCCAAATGAGACTGATATGTATTCTATAAAGGAACAATGTGACAAACCTGAAGTTCAATTTTCTAATGAAGATAAATCAATACCAGGTTTAGACATTACTGATATAGAAGACTTATTTTCTCCCAAATTACCAGAAATAAATAAAGATTCAGATTTTCCCGAATATGATGATAAATATTCAAATGTTGAGGGAATTAATCATTACAATGATTTATATGATCATCCTACATCAGATGATGATTTTTCATCTGGTCTATCTTTAAATTTTCCATTATCTCATATATCATATATGGATGAGGATTTGTTATCTATGGATTATGAACTTAACAAGAAAAAGTCAATATCAAAATATCTTGGTTCAATTCAACCTAATATATTTAATGAAAATTATCATTCTTTTTCTCCTTCAAATAATTTGGGAACTACAGATCCTAATTTAAGTAGGGTTATAGATTTAAGAAATATAAATCCTTCTAATGGAGTTCCTTATGAGATTATTTGGTGGTCTAACCATAGTATAAAATCTCTGTTTGTTCAATTAGATTGTGATATTGGATATTCTTTACCTTTTCAGGCTCCTATAGAGCTATTACCTCTTTTACATCCTTTACTTAAAGGTTATATGGATACTCCAAGTAATTTAAGTCAAATAAAAAATGAAACAAATGAACCTTGTTCAGTTCTTATGGGTCTTAAAAATCTTGAAATAAAATTTTTGAAACCTTCTATAGGCGAATATTCTAAAATTTCAGATTTTTGTTACAAGGAGCTTAAAAATGTAACTCCAACTATACTAGATCAGTTTGAAATATCTCAATCAGTCCTACCAATATCTATATTTTCATTATTATTGACTAGATTTCCAGTACCAGCAGCCAATACATTCTTATTTTCTTTTATATGTAATGATGATTCATATCCACATTCTGGGATGCAAACTATACAGATTTTGAGTTTTCAATTACAAAAAAAGACTTGTATGAATTCTAAGTATTTAACAAATTCCTGGAATAAAGATAAAGTTGGAAATCTAAATGATTCAAGTTGTAGTCATATTCATTTAGATTCTCATAGAAGTAATTCTCTAAAAGTTTGCCCATGGCTAGCTATTTCAAATATTATTGATGAATTTATTTTAAGGACTCCAATTGTAGTGAAGTGTGTATTAGATCATTGCAATATTATGATCATTCCTTCAAATGTTTATTGCAACTATAAATCAACGAAAAATAATGAATTTAAAGAATATGATTTTGTAATTTTAACATTAAATTTACTTATTCCACTTCTAATAATTCATTCTCAATGTTTACAAAATATCGTAATTGGAGATAATAAACCATTTTCAAAAGATAATTCGGATTTATTTATAAATATTAATACTAAAATAAGGATAGATGCAATGATTTTGTCATGTAGGTATCTCCCTTGTACATTTCCAAGTATACGAAATATAGATTTAGTTCTTGATCTGAATTTAGATAATACAAATATTGGTTCTACTCTACTTTCAAAAAAAAATATATTATATTCAAATTCTTTATCTATTACAAGTGACGAGGAAATCCCAACAAATCAAAAAGATAATTTACATAATAATAATTTACCAGAAAATGACATTTCTATATTTGAACCATATCATGAAAATTTTATCTCTGAGCTAAACAACTTAGTTAGAGAGTGGATGAATGAATTTATTGAATGGTTTGATAAATATGTTGGAGATTCTATAGAGTATATAGAAATTACTCTTTATTTATCTTTGCGTTGTATTGAAGGAAATATCCAAGATTATTTTATATTGCAGAATCGTAATTTGCATGAAACAAATGTTAAAATTGACTTGTTAATGGGTAATAGTGATGATATTTCTACTCATTTTGAACAGATTTCTCAAGATTTCGCTAATAATATAAAGGAATGCAGAAATAATATTAAAAATTCAAATTTAAGTATCCTTATTTCTCCTATATTGGCTAATTTACTTCTTGATATTACTATTTCCAATTCATTTAGTAGACTAAGTACACCGAAGTCATAGACATTTTTTTTTCAGTACTCTGGTATTTATATTATTCACTTCAAAATTTAAATTTAATAAATCATTTTCTGCTTGAGATATAGAATATAATACCTATCTTATTAATTTTAAACGGAGAATTTACACTATATTGAGGTATAATTTAACTAAAAAAGTAATGAAACCCGTCATTTTCAATTATCATGGTGTGTAAAACCCTATATATATACACGTATATATTTGAAAAATTATTTTGATTAGTAACTAGATTTTATCTTTATGCTTATAATTCATCTTAATAACTATTTACTAATCTAATTATTCACGTTTTTATATAGTATAATTTCTAGATCTACCCAACTACCTATCCTACTTAATACTAAATAATAATTTGAGTGTAAATTTTTCAATCCTAATAATTTACTTGAGATCTTAGGTTAGTTATAGTTCATTTTTATCTTCTGACCACCGTGAAAACTTTAGTCTATTTGAAACAGATCTAAAAATACATAATGTAGCGCTAAGTATTCTAAATAGTTTTTAGTTTTGTTTTTTGTGGTTTAAAAAGAGAAATCAAGAGTTTTATAATGAAACTTAAAATTCAAAAAGATATTTATATATATTGTAATGGAATCTTACTTTAATAGAATTTTTTTTTGGGTAATTACTCTACTTTTGTTTTATGGTATTAATCTACAAATAGCCAAGGCTATTACAACAGATAATAGGGAAGAGATTAGATATGCTATGGAAACCAAAAAAGAAGATGTAACAAGTATAGAAGAAGCTCTAGGATGTATTATAACCCAATATATTCGAGATAAATTCGGTTGGAATAGGATACATAGAATACCTCGTTATATAAGTATGCCAACAACATTTCCCTCAACCTTAAAAACTAAATTTACTAATGAAGATTTAAGTGATCCTAGAAAGTTCTATTTAAATTGTTTAAAGATTATGGCTGAACTCGAGAAGAAGAATATAGCTCTATTAGGACCTGAAACGATTAGTGAAAAGGAGTATGCACAAAAATCGTATTGTATATCTTCAGCAGTATATTGTTATCCTGAAAAATCACAACTGGAAATAGTAGAAGAATATTTCAATAAAATTATGAAAGATATAGCTAATACAGTCCATGAATATAGGATAAAAAAAGTGAATATAATTGAACAGGAAGAAGATAAGGAGGAAGATTTATATGAAAAACCAAAATATAAACCAGCTATAGAGGAAAAATTGAAAAAATTACAAATTTTAAGAAAAAAATCGATTATACCCCCTATGAGCTCAGATTTAGAACAGGAATTTTTTTCAACAACACTAGAAGATGTCCCACTTAGAAAAGCTGCTGCAAAACAAAAAGCAACTGAAAAACTGGAATATCAATTAACTGGCAAGGCATCATTATATAATCTTCCTATAGATGATAATTTAGTATCCAAAATGTCTTGGAACTTTTGGAGATCTATAGTAACACAGGAAGAAAGAGATACAAAGGAAAATAATATAAGATTACTACTTAAGAGTCACAGTTTTCCACATAACCTCAATAATTCACTAAATACTATAAAAAATATGTACGAGATATGTCAAAAGGTATTATTTTCTGAATGGAAGGATGGATTAGTAAATATCTTAAATTCAGCTATAAATAGTGTTAAGGATATATTTATAGATATTGATAATAGTAAATCTGAAGAAATGAGTGCTCAATATCCTAATCCAGAAATAGATGATGAAAAAAATACTGCAGCAAAAAAAGTTATTTTTCAATACTGTGAAGATTCTATAGATCATTTTGTAGGTAATAGACAATGGTCAAAAATAGTGGAGAGACAGAATTCTCAAATATATGGTCTACCTTCTGGACGTCCTTACAGACCCTTCAAATTTACATTTGGGAAAACAATATATGAAATGAGGGAAAATTGTGCTAGTGTGATTTGGGATTTATTTTCAAGTGGAATAACTAAAGATTTACATATAGAGGGATTTAGAAAATCTGGAAAATATGATTTAAAATTAGTAAAAAATACTATTGAGAGTTTCTGTCACTTTACTTCTATAGCATATTTCCAGGGAGAACCTACGTTAGAGGAACTGGAAGCAATTCCAGAATTAAGATTGAGACACCAAAATAAAGATAGTGCTGATAAGTATGATGATATTTGGAACTTTAAATCTGATACTATTAAACCACCAAGATATCAGTTTTTAGCTAAACCAAATGACGAAAATGTGCATGTAATATCATCTAAAGCATCTCCTACTGGATACAATAAATTTGAGAGTAACAAGACTTTGAATAAAAGATTTTTTTTGGATGGAAGAAGCCCAAGAGCTTTATTTGGTAGTACTAGGAATTTAGATGATATACTAAAAAATGGTGTACCTGTTGGACTCACTGTTGGAGAAATAGACTCCGAAACTCAAACCTATTTATCTTTATATCAAGATTCTAAGCCATCAATAGTAGCTATTCAACAGTGGAATGCTTTAAGGAGTCAGGTACAAGAAAGTAATAAAAAAGGACATGGTTTTACTTTGCAAGATTTGCCTTCAAATCCTCCATCAGAATGGAATACACCACAATATAACAGTGAGAAATTTTTTTTTGTATGCGTAGAAATTTTAAATTCTATGCTAATTCACAAAAAAATTTCTGTAATATTTCCTCATGGAAGTGGAGGTAATACTCAAACAAAAGTACAAATGACTATCATAGAATTTTGTAGAGATGCTGTAAATCACTATTTTGAGAATTATGAGCAGCTATTTGGAATTAGTAGAGCTGTTACTCATGCACCTTTAAGTAAGATTAATTATGAATTATTAAGTCCAATGGTTTCCCCATCTACTTCTTCTCAGTGGGCTTCTATGCAAGAACAAGTTATTCTAGATTTTATTAGAGACCAACCTAATAGGATAAATGAAATACTACCATCTGAACCAATCGAGTTTGTAGAAGTTTCAAGTCCTGAAGAATTTATTCAACAATGCTTTAATACTGTTATGCTTGGTATAGGTGCTACACCCTCTACAATTATCATAGAACAAGATTTCAGTGTAAGTACTGAGGAAGTTGTCCAAAAATTTTGCTTTAATGCAAGTAGTATATATTTTACAGCTATAGAATATGCACACTTATGGAAAGAATCACAAGAATGGTTCTCTGACTCAAAATATGCGATCTATGCAAGTAGAGGGACTCTCAAAGATATTCCTTGGCCTCCTCCAAGTAAACCTTTAGCATATGTAGGCCAAGGCCAACCTGAATTGTTTAGGGATATGTGTTTTTTAGTTCTTTTCATTTATTGGATTAGTGGTCAATTTAAAGATTTCCTAATAGAAGGGACAACTTATAGAGAAACACCCAATATTGATATAGCTAAAAATATATTAGAGGACTTTTGTACTTCTTCAGCTAGGTCCCTATATAAAATTAGTGAATTTCATCTTAAAGCTAGGGAAAACCTAGATATTGATATTATACAAACTTTAAAAAATTCTAATAACTATGATGAAGCTAAAAAATCTCAATTAGAAAAACTGGAAAACTTCGAATATCCCGAAGAGACAAGCTTAAGAACTAAGGCTGCTAAGAAACAATGGGAAGCTCTTAAAGAACAACTTTCAAAAGATTTAAATATGAATTATGTTAGATTTCTTAAATTACCACCTTATGATCAAACTCTACAAGAACTTTGGCCTTTGAATGTAAGTGAAGAAAATTTTTTTAGGCATTGCATATATGTACTCAATGAACTAATAGATAGAAAACTAGCTGTACTATCAAGTTATGTTCTAGGTGATAGGAACTATGTTGTTGAATCATTTTGCAAAGAAAGTTATTTTTATGTATTTTCAAATATCAAGGAACAAGATAAATTTAATTCAGAAATAGATTCAAATAAGATGAATAATAAAGTAGATTCTAGAGCCCATTCATTCCTCATGGATATTTTACAGGAACTTTCTGCTGAAGGCTTTCCTATATTACAGTGGTTGGATCACTATCTCAACTTTGAAAGTCAAGAAGATAGACATACTTTAACAAGAGCTGTAAAGTGGGGAGAAAAATATAATAATTGGCATTTTCTAGATTTACTTATTCGAAATTTAGATAAAGAACAATTTGTAAATATACAAAAACATATTCAGGCAATCTCCCCTTTTGGGAAAATTATGTCAGTGGGTTTATTTGACAAAGAAAAATTATCTAGTATACAAACTACTTGGGGAGCTATTTATTTACAATCACTAAGGGATTCTGAGAAAGGAGAAAATAGAATTATAGGACTTGTTGGAAGTACTCCACCAGAATCAATTTGGCCAGGAGCCTCCGGCGAACGAGATTTTGTTCTTAGATGTGTAGAATCTCTTCAAAAACAAAAAATAAATCCTCCCTATATTATTATTAAATCTGATGGACGTAGTGAAAGAGGAATTCTACAAATTTTCTGTGAAGATGCTTTAGATACTCTTATGGATATTCAACGGGAACCTCAAAAAATTCTTTCCTTAGATTTCTCTTATGAGAAATGTATAAATGAAGCTACTAGACAATGGCAATGGCATCATATATTCCAGCAAATTGATATTGACGAGAAAGAGCTTGGTTTCCCTAGAATTACTGGTTTAGAACCTACAATTTCACATTTATATTTTGCTGGAGGAACAACTCCAGATGAAATTGAAGATAAATGTGGGAGTGCTCTTGAAGAGCTTGATAAACTAAGAAAAATAAAAGTTCTAACTAGAGATGCTTCTACATTTTGTCATGATGCTGTTAAAAGAATTTGTAGGGAGAACCAAGATGGTAAAAGTACCTGTACATTAGAACGAGAAAAATTAGAAGAAATTATTCTTGGATTTTATATGGACAGTCCAATTGGAAATCCTCTTCATGCTAATCCTAGAACTAGGTGTATGAGAATATGGACACTATTAAAAAGTTCAATTCCAGAAGCTAAGAAGAAACAAATCATAAAATCTGGATCTGCTTCTATGTTCAACAGTAGTTCAACTATCCTATGTCAAACAGCTATTAAATTTCCTGCTTTAAAGGAAATTTTAGATGTTTGCAGCCCAATTGATACTCCGAATCATATTATTCGAAGTTTTCTAAATGCAATTCGAAAACTTAAACAAATTTCTAATTTGTATTATGATAATGAGGATAGAGTAATACAATGGATTAAGGAATATATAGTAAGATATCTTGCAGATGAAAGAACTGATACAGAATTCACAGAACTTGCTGGAGACAATGTATTTGGGGATCCATACTCAAAGGAAGATGAAGGTGAGAATTTTGGAAAAGAAGGTATATTGGGAAAAGGTATTCCTAAGACATTTAGACCACTAACAGATAATGAAAAGGCACTCTTAAATCACAAAAAAAATATGCGTATTGATGCTCTAGTAAATGGTATAGTTAAAGAAGTGCTTCCTATTTTGTCAGAGCAAGTCAAAGTAGGAGCAAAATCTAGATTAACTCAAGATGCTTTGGAAGAAATTCAAAAAGAATTGGACCAAAAAGATGAATTCTTTAATGGTAAAAAACTTACATTTGAAGATTTTGGAGCCTCTATACCCATTTCTAAGGATGATAGAACAAGATTAGCTGGAGGAAAAGTTTATCTACCACTAGTATCCCGGCAGTTTGAAACAAAAAAGCAACCCACTAAACTCATTGCTGAAATTGATACTAGATGGAATAATAGTAAAAAAAATAAAAGTACACATATTTCGAAAGATAAAGACTCAAAATATGACGGGAATCAACCGAAAATAGCTAAAGCACTGCGAAATTTAGATAAAGAATGGATATCTATAATATCTTATCGAAATTCACCAATTAAGGGACTTCCTTTAGGAAGACCAAGTGAATATACTGGTAAGTATGTATTTACAAAAGAGGCAATGGTGCAGAGGTGTATTAAATTTTTAACAAATGAAGTTTATAGTGAACAGTATAAAATACAAGTTAAGGGTAATATGATTGAAAAAGTAGCGCTCATCAGAGGGCATTGTATGGGTGCAGCAAATATGCATTACTCAGGAAACAAAAGATCGTATCAAATTGTAAGGGATAGACCAAAAGCTACTTATAAGGCTGGTAGGACTATTTATGTCAAAGAACAAAAGAAACCACTACACCAGGTTATAGTCGATGAGAAGTTAGGAAGATCAGGTGGAGTCTTGAGTGAAAGTGAACTCTCTCCAGAAGAGAATGAATTTATTCAAAATAATATACCACCACAAGGAGTATCAATTGAGCTAGTCTGAATTATAAAATATAAACATTATAAATGCACAAAATCAAGTAGTTACAGTAGTATATTTTGTATATAAATCTATAAGCTAAAAAACTCCATACTAAATAATTAATGACAAATAATTCACACTACAGTGTGAATTAGTACTTTATATCTTGAGAATCCTAAATAATTCCCCAAAATAAATTTATATATATACAGTATAAAAAGATATTAATTTATTTACAAGAGATTGTATGTGTGTATACCTTTAATATACTCCGAGACGAACAGCGTGGTAGCGCCGTGTTGGTGTCTCAAGACAGCGGGTTGAATATAAACTACTATTAACTCCTATATTATAATGCTTACTATAATAGCTTTGTAGTCCATAATACATCATATATATTATTGGTACCTAATACATATTGGGCAAGTGTAAATAATACCGGTTTTCTTTTAGCTTAAAAATAGAGTCCTGGTTAAAGGCTGACGCGTTTGCAATAAGTTGTTGCTTTCAAGGCAATTACTAGATATCTAATAGGATTACATAAAGGGACTCAGTTAATATATAATACGAAGATTCTACAATGTCCACAGTAAAAACAACTATAAAAACAGATATATGCTCATTTAGTGAACATCGTATTTATCCAGGACGTGGAAAAAAATTTGTTGCTCGTGATGGCAGGGTTTCCACTTTTCTAAACCAGAAGTGTAATTCATTATTTCAGCAGAGGATTAAGCCAGTGAAACTGACATGGACTGTTGGATGGAGAAGAATGAATAAGAAGTTAACATCTCAGGAATTTAGTGCAAAGAAGAGAAATAGGAGAACTGTTAGACTACAGAAAGCAATTGAGGGTTTATCACTAGATGATATAAGAAAGAAGAGAGCTCAATACCAACAAGTTTCAGGATCAGCTCAAAAGGCTGCATTATCAGAAGCTAAAGCTAGACAGAGAAAGCATAAGTAGACCTTGAATAATCTTAATGTGATATTTAAGATATTTATAATAGGGTAGTGAATAGACTAACTATGAATTATTCTTTTTTAGCTACTTTAGTATTATGGTACTAAGTACTTTTCTTAAGATCTACACCAATTACTATTGACTTTTTACCCACCTCTCTTATTATTGCACACTGGTTTTTCCCGGGAGCAAAGCTATATCTTTTATTTTTTGTGACATTATTTAGAAGCCAAAATATCATATATATTCGTAGTAATCATGTTATGAGTACTAAAGATGTACAAATATCTAAACAAAAAGGAGATTCTATCGTCTTAGTAGGAAATGTACCTTCTGGTATAAAGCAAAGATTATATAAAGCTTCTATCCTCCCAGATCCTCATCCAATTTCCTTATCTAGTCGAAAAACTATCTTAGATGAGGATTCTTATATATCAACATTAGATCATATTATACGTAGAGATTTTTATCCTGATCTAACATATATGAGATCAGCTTCAAGTGGAGTTTATAATGTAGTCGATAGTGCTCCAGGAACTTTAGCTATCAACGATCCTTTGTACAAGATACCTGATTGTAATCTTACAGAATTTCAGAATCATAACTTTGTTATTAAAAATAATAATAAATACATAAAAGTTAATCCAAATATGTCCTTAGATGACTTTCATTCTCGCTTTACTAGCCAAGATAATACATCTTTTAAAACTATAATTGCAAATGATAAGGCTAATCTAACAGCTAGTGAGAGTTGGGTTGAAGAATCCAGTAGAAATTATAATATTAATAGAGAATTAAAAATGATTAAAGTGGAATCAAATGAACTTGAAGATTGCATATTATCAACAAGAAGTGAACCTAGAAATACTCTAATGTTTACTCCACATACAGAAGTTAGCCTAAATAATAATCAATTGAAATCTCAAGGGGATATAAATATATCGAATACTAGATATCATTACTTAAGTAATTTTGCTTTAGATAATAGACTAGCTATTCAGAGTAATGAGAAAATAAAACAAAAAAATATGAGTGAGTTAGTGACTTTTAATGATATTGTATATAGTCAAGATCAGTTACAAATGAGTCAATATCTGGACAATATAACTTTTGAAATTCCAGATATCCCAATGAATGAAAGGATAACTAGACAACTTATTTCATCATCGAATAAAAAGAAAGCATTGACTTATAAAACAAAATCTGAAACGAAGTTTAAGATTGGATCAAATACATCATCTTATTCACAAAGTACTGCAAAATCCTCAAAATATTTGTTAAGAAACTCACCTTTAGTTAAGAATGTTTTGGAAAAAGCTGTAAGGGCAAATGAATTAGTAGATCGACAACTCAGAGAAGCTTACTCTGGCAAAAGAAGAGGTACTATATCAAGAACAAGTATTGGATAATTTATTACTACAGATTAATTATTAATATAATAACTTATTCATCTGGAATAAAAGCATAGTTAAGATCCAATAAACGACATTTACCATCATCACAAACTGTGACAATAGCACAATCAGTTAAATGAGAAGGAACACTAGTCTTATTTGTACAAGAAATACCAGAAATTCTCTGTGGGTTAATAATAAGCTCAAAATCCATTACAGGGGCATCATGAATTCCTTCAATAGTCCCTACAATGTTACCATTTACAGAATTAAAAATAACAATATCCCCTAGTGGATTAGGTTTTGTTATATGATCTAGAACAGTGGCTGTCTTTACAATTTTTAAGCTTGTATTATCTAAAAAACTATTTGACATCCTATTACTCATTAATTTATTAACATCTGATACATTATTAGAATTCAAATTATTTGAATGTACAGCAGGATTAACTGCACTAGTAGTACAAATCGTAGCATCAATAGCAGTTATTGCAATATAACGTTCATCTACTAAAAATATTCCCTTTGAGTGGCATGTATTCCTTAATCCTGTTGAATACCTCATCATCTCTTTTCCCATCCTTAGATCCCATAAACGACCCATACCATCACCTCCACATGATAACAAATATCTTTGAGATAAAGATAAACATAAAGAATGTACAGGATATCCACAATGAGCATTGTAAATTGTATTTACACAGTGAAGATTTACAGAATCCCACAATTTTATTGATCCATCATCACTACTTGTAAGTGTTATAGAACCATCATTACTAACTTTTATACAAGTTAACCCAGAATTATGTTGATGAGATGGATTTGAGGAAGTGTAACTCTCACAACTATTTATATCATATAAACGTAAAATAGGATGTTGAGTCCCTACAAGAAAATAATCATCACAAGGATGTACATCTATACAGGTAATTGGAGATATCTCTCTAATAAAATGAACTGATTTTCGAGATATTCTTGGTACAAAATATCCTGTATTAGTTGTTCCTATTGGTCCACTTGGGCCTAATGTTCCTATGCTAGCTCCACTGCTATTTGTATTACTATTAATACTTCCTTTAATATCATATATAATTAGTGTACTATCTGTATCACCAGATATTAGTATATCTTTCTTTGGGCGACATGACAGTGCTGTAATAATACCTCTACTTTCTGTGAAAATCTTTTGATGTGATGATAAACTTGAACTTGAATTACTTCCAGGAATCTGAGATGGAGGTGGAACTACTCTTACCATTCCATCTGCTCCTCCAGTTGCTATAAACATTCCATTAGGACCTACACATAAAGCTCTACAATATGGTCTATGATTAGATATTATTGTATTTGCTCTTAATATTGCAGACAACATTGGAGGATATTGCCAATTATCAGAATCTGTTAGTTTTGTTATATTTCTTAAATAATAAACTTCACCTATATCTGTTACACATGAAAACATTCCTGATCCCATCTTTTTAGTACTCCCATTATTATTCTCATTATTCCCATCCTCTCTTCTTTGGGATTGTATTCTTGATTTAAGATTTAATGGTATCCATTGTTTTGATATATTTTCCAAATTTGGCAAAATACTCTCAATTCTATGTATATCACTACTACTTCTAATTTCATTCAATTCCTTCTTTGTTTCAAGTTTCTTATCACTATTTCTAAGATCCATTGGTAAAAAAGTTAGGGTCTTGTAAAAATTGTATAAACTGTCCTTAGGCATATTACTTGGTACTGGAAGTTTTGTCCTAGTATGCAACATATGTGCCACTTCTACTAATCCATCATCTACTAATTGACGTAATATTAGTTCATATAAACTAACTTTAAGAGGTTGAAATTCTAGTGATTCATCTATTTCTGGAGAAGTCAAACTACTAACTGTTCTAAGATTATCTGTAAACTTCTCAGATGTTTTATCATAGCTTTTAGATACATTATTATTCAACTTTGCTGAATCATCCATTCTATAAATATATCAATAGTTATTGCAGATTTCATAGGAATTATCATTAGACTACAATAAAAACATTAAATAAGCGGTTTATTTCTGGCGCTCATATGTCATTTTTGAATATTTTCTAATATTAACTTATCTACTTATAATTAAAATTATGTACTAAGAACTTATGGAATTTATTCAATATAGTTATATTGGGATTAAGTATTTCACTAAAAATATTCAACTTTGTATAATTTCCTCTAATAGCCTATATATTTTACTAAAGACTTCATATATACAAGATTATCTAATAAAATATAGTTAATGAAAAGTTTTGTATTTTTTATTAATTAATAAATTACATTAATTAAAAAAAAGTTATTTATATTCTTTATATTTACTGGAAATTTTAATATATACTGTTAATTAATCTTGATTTAAATTCTACCAGTACAATTGTTTTTACCTTATTTCTGTATTACTTAATAAAATATTCTATATATATTTATACAGTTTCTATATTCATTATCTATTTAATATAAAAATATCTTTAATATATAACGTAATCTATTAAAATTACCAGTAATTTTTAGTAGATTTGTAGTTTGTTTTACTAATAAAATATTTGTAAAAAGTTTTTTAAAAGTTTATATTTTAAGATATTTTTTTTTATTAAATTCTTCATTCTTAATTTATTTTGTATATAATTTTAAATTAAAAAGTTATATAGAATATATAACAAAACTCAGAAATATTGATTAGAAGTTATACATATTACATGTAAATGAAGTATGAAACTCCCTATGTATATATATTAAAAAGACTAAAAATTAAGTAGATATATATTAAGATTCAGAGTTATTACTATAGAATAATTCTTTAATTATTTTATAGTATAATATTTATTCTATTAATTAAGAGTTATAGAAATATAATTAAGTATAATACAAGATATATTGGAATATTCAAGAAAACATCATTTATAGAAGAATTTGGATAAATAGATGAATTTATTAGATATATAGTTAATTTTTTTATTCCTTATCTATTATAAACAATAAAAACTTGTTTATACTATCTAAATTTATATTAAAAGGTTAATTATTTATGGATAAGATAGGACTCACGAGACAGAAATATTAAGATGTTAATATCCCGCCAAAATTTGACTGCAGTAGTTACCCGAGAATTATATTTTAATTAATGAGAGGAAAACTTAGTAAAAGACGAAGATGACAATAAAATTAATAATTAATCCAGAGACTTCATTTGGAACTTTACTTATTTTAGTATCTAATTATATTATTAATCAGAAAATATCAATTGGAACTGAATATAGTAATCAGATAGCTTCAACTCTGATACTTGAATCTGAAGGTATAAAGTTGATAAATTCAGTTGATATATTGAAACATCTTGGATCAATTTATCCAAAGATTTTCAAACAAGATATGGAACCAGTAATGACAAAATTTTTAGAATTATTATCAAGAGATTCATTTAATACTGAATCTGATGATATACTGCAACATTTGGAAGACCAAATAAGTGGTAAAAGTTTTTTCTTTGGTAGATTCTTATCATTACTAGATCTAGTAGTTTATTCATCTATTCATAGTTACTTTAAATCTATGAATAATATGGATTCTACATATACTCCAAAATATCCTTCATTATCAAAATTTTTTGAATTTGTTCAAATAATGACCCCAATTAGACAAGCATGTCCAGAGAATTTGGAATATTTAGATCTTCCATTTTTTACAAAGAAGTTATCTAATAAAACAAAGAAATTAGATAATACATCAGATGAACGCTCACTAGATGATCCTAGTAGGATTGAACTACGTGTTGGTAAAATTTTGTCAGTTGAAAGACATCCATCAGCTGATAAGTTATATGTTGAAAAGATCGACATAGGTGAAGAGGAGCCCCGAACTATTTTAAGTGGTTTAGTTGGTATTTATGATCTAACTTTAAAAATAAATGAATTAGTGATAGTAGTAGCTAATTTGAAACCTAAAACAATGAGAGGTATAATATCTCATGGTATGTTATTATGCGCAAGCTTAGATGGAGATACAAAATTATGTGAACCTATTATAGTTCCAAATGGTGCCAAAGTTGGTGAATTAATTACATATGAAGGATTTTCTGGTAGTCCAGATCCTGTATTAAGTAGTAAAGCAGGGAAAGATGCATTTTCTACTGTACAGGCACATTACAATATATCAAATAATTCAATATGTAGATATAAAGATATTATAATGATGAGCTCAGCAGGGCCATTATATGTCAATAGAATTTTCGCAGGTGCAAAGTTATGTTAACTGATTATTATAGCTCATCATGTTTAATATAATTGAGAGGTTTATTTTTGTTATTAATTAGGGATCTATTATTTAGTAATTCTGTTTTGAAGTCGACTTGATAAATATTTTTTATTGGTTCACAGCCGAAATTTATGATATCTGCAACTTGTAGAATATCCTCTTTACACAATTCTAAACAGGCAACAATTAATTCTGAAATTGGATATACAGGAATGAATTGGCTTGCAAAATTTATTAGTAAATCAATAGGAGTAATTTGGATATGTTTTGAATTGATAGTCATTTGTTGATAAGCAAGACTCCATGGAGTTTTAATATATGCATTACGTAACAGTGGTATTGTGAAGTTAATTTTTTTCAAATTGATTATTCCAAAAGATGTCAAATAATAGTTAGAATAATTCTTAGCATGTTCAAAATTATAACTATGATTTGCTTTAAAAATATCTCTCCAATTATCTTGTTTAGAATAATTATTAGGATCAAATTTAGAATTGGAATTACAAGTAGGAAATGCAAAACTAAATTCATCCATATTAATACTTGCTAATTTATTAATATCTTTGATATTAACATAAGAAGGATCTATTATATAAAGTTTAGATGCTATTCTTGGGACCCAAGTATCTAAAGTAACAAATATATCAATGATATTAGTTTGTAAATGTTCTGGTAGTTGTGGTAACCACTCTGGCCACATTACTTCAAATATATTAAATTGAATATTATACTTTTTTTGTAATAATGGAAGCCAAGATATTTTTAGATGAGCATCCAGTTCTCTATTATCTAAATGGATAATTATATTAGTATATGAAAGATTTAAATTTAAAATTGATTGGACAAATCTTTCTAAATCTTGTCCTGTAATATGTTTGTTTATGTATGAGATGCAAAGAATATTTAACATAGAAATTTCTTCTTTAATATCTTGTTTTATATTATATAGGAAGGAATTTGAGTTGAGATTATTCTCTATTATTTCATTAAAGTTGGGACTATTATCATATTTAAGATTAGCAAAGATATTAAGAGATTTAGAAGATGAAATTAAATTATTTGTAGTTATTTGGAAAATTCCCTTCTTTTGTTGAACTTCACTTGAGTTATTAGTATCATTATTAATCCATTCATTGGATAAATAATCTACCAACTCAAGCTTATATGTAAATAAGTTTATCCCAGGATTAGTTAATACACTAAAGTATCCAAACTCAAGCAGGCTATAGCTAGCTAAATCATTTGATTCACTATCAAGGTACTTATTCTGTATAATAAAGCTTGAATTGTGCATTTCGGAAGTTGTGTGAATACTTCCACTTTTCCTGAAGCCTTTGAGCTTGTACTGGAAGAGTATAGGACAAGAAATATTTGCGAATATTGATGGAGATATCGATAGGAAATTATATTTAATATCTTTATCGCCATCAAATTTTACTTGTTCTTCCATATTTATATCTCTAACCACTGTTTGAATGAATTCACTTACCCAGTTTTTAGGAGTATCTAGAGCAATTTCTAAATGATCTTTTGTATGTATATTGAATTTTGCAATGTATTGTGTATTATTTTTAAAGTCATATTCTTCACTTCTACCATTAATAAAGCTGGAAGCTGAATCAGAAGAATATAAAAGATCAGATAATCTCACTACACTGGTTGAATTCGTTTCATTAGACTGCACTAATCTAGGATAATTGAATACATATCTAAACCACATATTTTGAATAGGTATAGATCCATTATAGTATAAAATTGGGTTATAAACTATTCTTACGTTGGCTTCAAATAATGTATGTAGTATTTCAAGTAGAGACAAAACTTTGGTAGAAATAGGAGTAAGAGGATCCAAAGTTACAACAACATTTATTAAACTAATTGAATTTGATTTAGATCTTGGAGGTTTAAGATGAGTTTTAATACTATTTGAAATATCATGTTTATTGTAAAGTTCTTCTAAGTATATGAAGGAATTTCCCTGAGTGTAATCTAATGCTCGAATATTTTCCTGCATTAATAAAAATACATCTTCAGGAGAAAGAGATTCCCATCTATTTTTTATATTTCTTTTATATGAAGTTGACACATCATTTAAATTTATATGCTGCTTATATTGGCTTAGCATTACTAAATGTCTCAATCTGCTAGTTATTGCAAGTTCCATAATCTTCATGTGTACTATATGAATAGGAGAAAACCTTGTTATGGGTGTATTTAAACTAATGTAATTAGGATATAATTGAGGACATACTCTGATAAATAATCCATTAATTGCAATACCCATAGAATATACCTCTGAACACTTTCTATTTGACAGTTCAGTGTCTTTAAATATTGGTTTCTTAGATTTGAAAGTTTTTTTAGAATTATAGCTTGTCTGATCTTCATTCTCCTTATTTTCTTCACTATTAGAGAAGTTATACGAAACATATCTTGGAAAAATGGTACTATCTCTACTGGAACGCTGTCTGAAAGGGTATGAATGGACAGTTTCATCATTTTGAGAAGAAAATTTTCTAATAAACTTTTTAATTGCCTCTATTCTACTGGATTCCATTTGAATATTTTCAATTGGAATATCCAACCCTGCCATATTGGCTATTTTTGTACAAAGATCTTGTATTTGGAAGTCATCTGGTAATTTCTTTAAATAAGGATCATTTATCAATTTAGATAAAATACTTGTAAATGTCTTTAAAACTTTTAGATGCTGAAGAACAGGATATAATCTATCATTTTTGTTTAAAGGTTCTAAAACTCTATCAAAGCACTGCTGTAACGATTTGGCTGATATTGTATGAGTACCATTAATTACACTCATCTGATTGAGATCACTAGTATTATGATTAGAATCTTGCACTGAACCCCCCTTCAAATATTCTAAATTCATTGGAAATTGATTATATTCATTAATAAAAGATATTGAGAACCTTCTATTTGGAAAAAAATCACTAAAAGATCTCCTATTCATAGTAGAAGTAAATAATGACACTGTAGATATCCAGTAGTCTAATACTGTCTGTAAACTATATAGCCCTGCACTATTACTTCTAACTAATACTATAAATGTGGTGAAAGGAGATACTTTAATTTTTTTCTCGTCCAATACAGGGTTTGTATCCCATAATCTTGTATAGTTCAAGGATAAAAGATCAGACTTTGTTATTTCAACATTTTCAAATATATCTGAATCTCCCTTAATTATATTACTAAATTCAGATAAATCTTGAGGTATATACTCAGTTTCTTCTAATTTAAGATCTTTTTTGTTCAATTTTTTATCGATAATACTCCAACCATATCTCATTCCCGAATATGGCCAATCATTTAATCTTATTGACTTTGTTAATGGGGGAAACATTGCAGGTAAGGTTGAGTCTGAATACTTTAAAATATACTCAGGTATATCATCTTCAGTAGCTATAATTCCAGACTTAACACCCTGAGTAATTAAAGTTTGTTCTCTCTTTGCAATTGTATAAATTACCTGTTCAATATCCAGATCCTCAATTTGTATGAAATATCCATTTACAAGAGATCCTCTAGATGTAAAACCTTTTAGTCTACAATAAGCTAATGCTTTATTCACATATGAGTCTTGATTTGGGTTATTAGAATATATAATTTGCCACAATTTATTAATATCTGCATTTGCATCAAAGTGCTTGAAGAACAGTTCTAAAAATTTATTTAACTCTCCTAGAGTAAATGATGGATTTAAAAGAAGTGGGAAATTCCTTGCAATCATTTCTAAAAATGCTCTAGCTAAAATCATGCCTTGTATAGTCTGAGATGAAACAAAGAATCCAAATATTTCCGAAATAGCTAACTTTATTCCCATTATACCTGCAGAATTTGCATTTAATTCCATATTTTCGTTCATTGAAGTATTTGATTGCCTAATCCATTCGGGACAATCTTCAAGATTTTTAGCAAAATAAAAACTACATAATGAAGTATCATTAAAACTATTAGTAAATTTTTTAGACGAATTTTCTGCAAATCTAGTTTGGAAATCCTTTTCAGTGTTAACTCCTTCATAGTTAAAAGGAATATTAAAATCTGGTTTTCTTTCTTGTATCCAATTAGGGTCTACTAGCATAACATTTAGTCTAATTGGCCACTTTTTATTTAATAATTTTATTATAGTAGCCATGCAATCCATATCTAAAGGATCACATAACAAAATAACACTCAAAATAGGAGCTTTAATAGGATAAATTCCAGTATATTCAGGAGTCATTTCCTGAAGATTTGGTAATGCCTCCAGTGGGTATAACACTTGTCCCATTGTTTTTTCAGGTTCTATCATTATATCATAAATGTAATAATTTTGAACTTCAGCTGCAAAACGAATTTGTGACATAAAGTATACTGAAAACATCATCCATGGGGAGTACAGCCTTATTAATGTTGAGTTATCTGATTGTGAGCTATTCAAATACTCAACTGAGTTATTGAATCTTTTTAACTGACTAACTACTTCAAATTTCTGTGAATTTCTAATACTATCAAATTTAGTTTCATTTATATATTTTTCAGAGTTATTAGATATTTTAGAGTGTCTTTCTTCATCAAATTCCACAATTATTAACTCTTTTTCTTCTCTTGTAAACCAGACGTCATCAAATAGCATAGGGGTTCTCCCCCATTGAGTTTCTCCAATATTAGCAATGTCCATATAAAAATGACTTTGTTTTTTCGGTAGCTCATAAAGAATTCTCCAATCTGTTCTAGGTGATGACTTAACCCAAGGATCAGATTTTGTTAATGTATACTCCATCTTTCCAACCCATCCATCTTCGTCTAAAATTGAAGAATCATTATCTATATCAATTTTTACATCTTCCAACGTACTATTATCAAATATCTCTGAGTTCCTAGCTTTTTCTAGTAAATCCCCTTTTAGAATATTAATGTAAACTGAATTATCACTTTTAACTCCTAAAGTCACATTTGTCCCAAATAATGGAATTAGTTCATTATCAATTAAACCTGTGTTAGATAGAACATCTTCAACCATATCAAGATTTATATTATTTGTATAAGCGAGTTTGAAACGACTAAAGATTATAGACTTAATAATTGGAGCTATATTCATAAATGATGCTTCTGAAGGAGATACCAAACGTCCATTAATAGATATTATCGTAGCTCCTGGTGTTATATACTTATGTAATTTCTCAATAGCTCCATGGGTTCTCCTTGTCCTCAAGCTTTTACATAAAGCATATTGATAGGTGCCAAAATTACTAACAAAAAGAGACATAGCTTTTAGTGGATTTTCTAAACGCTTAGAAAGAGATATTGTCTGGACTCCCAAATCTACAATGCATTCGTTATCTAAATTTGTATCCGGGTCAATAACATTCTCCATATTTACAGCTATATCGCAAGATGTCATTAAATCACAATATTCTTCATCTACTTTATTTAATATTTGGTGACTAATATCGGAGTTACAACTTTTGTTAACAAAACTATTGAACTTTGAAATACTGTCCTTTCTAGTTTTTCTCAATATTGTCCCATATCCTGTTAAATATTCAAATTCCATTTCCCCATCACTCTTAATTAAGTCAAGATGTCTGATTAGCAGAATAGCTGATGTAAATATTAAGTTATTTTCAATATCTTTTAATCTATTCCATAAATTAATAACGGATCTCATTAGTTCAGTAGCATGTTCATTGGAAAAATCTATATATAATACTATACTTAAATCATGATCTCTCTTAGTTTTATTTCTGGTATTAAAATATTCTAGTTTATGTTCTGGTATAAATACTTCATTAGATAATTGGATAGATATATAACTAAGCTTATTCTTTAGTCTTTCTATGTTAACAATATTAACTAGGTTTACTTTGTCAACTTCCTCTGGACTACATTTGTAATCAAACCAACCACTTTTATGAGTAAATAAGACCCATCCAGTGGGTGATCGCTTTGTGTTTGAATTTGTAGAAAACAAACAACTGACTCCTACTTCTTTTCTATGTATTCTCTCAATACTTCTCAAAGATTCTACCGCAGGAGAGTACCATCGATTTATTACAAGTGTCTCCATAAGTTTTATCACCAAATTGTCAGTAATTAAGTCACTAGCTATAGATGTCGAAATATAATTCTTGCTTTGTTTTTTATCTCTTGACCTCTCAATATCATATAACAACTTATCGAGTGACCTACCTGTACTTTGATAAAATTCACATAGGAACTCAAATATTGCAGAGTCCAAAGGTACTATAGGCCAATTACTTTTTAATCCTAAATTAATATCACTCCAATTTGCATTCAAGTATTCATTTCTCGTTTGAATAAGTGGCCTCAATCGAGGTATATTAATTAGTATATCACTGACCATTTTATCAGATACTCCTACAGTTAAATCATCATTCATCTGGGATTCTAAACAGATAGAATAGGACTGCAGATTGAATATATAGATAATCATTAATAATAGCATAAATATAAGAGTATATTGACTATTGATAAGCATTTTATATATAAAACAAAATTTCACTAAATCTTTAACTCTCTTCTTACTCTCTTTCGTAAAAAATATGTTTTGTTTGTCAGGTAATACTAGAAGGTAAATTGATGCTTTCGTGGGGACTTCGTTTGTAGCGCCTACATGTACAACACGACAATTTAACAGACACTTGTGTAACCTTAGTGAAGCATATGTAAGAGTTACAACAGAATCTTATTTGTTCCTAATATGGTGGTAGGAGAAGCATCAATATAAAATATCTTAAGGCTTTGAGGACATATTACTTTACAGAATCATCAGATTTATATATAATTTAAGAATATGTGCATAGATTACTCCTAATTCGTCAAGTTAACTTCAAAATAACAGAATAGTCCAGAATTCCCCAGTAACTATTAAAACAGTGTATTAAAATCCAAAAGATGCAATATATCTACTAATAAGAGTTTGCAATGCACAAATTAGAAATATGAAAAATTTATTACTGTTGAAATATAATTAATGTTTCTAAAAGTTTAATCAATAAAAAAAATCAAAAATACATTACTTCATACCTTTTCCCATCCCAGGCATTGGAGCTTGCATTCTATCCTCCTGACTAGATGGATTCTTAATAGTCTCATCTACTGATAAAATAGCACATACAGCTTCAGTAGCACTTGAAAGTGCACTTAATTTAACAACTGTTGGTTCCCATACAAAACACTTTAGTGAATCACAAATTCCACCATTATTGCAATCAACACCATAATTCTGGCAATCATCATCATTTTGAGCATGTTTCTGCCTGAGTTTATTAAGTATGTCAATTGGATCAAAACCAGAATTAGTTGCTAAAGCACGTGGTATTGACTCCAATGCTCTCGCAAAATAATTTATAACTAGTTGTTCCTTACCAGATATACTCCTAGCATATTCACGTAAACTCTTAGATAATTCCATCTCAATTGCTCCACCACCAGGAACAATACTAGAGGATTTCATTGCTCTTCTTACAATCATTATAGCATCATTTAGTGACCTCTCAGATTCATCAATAAACTGTTGAGCACCACCACGAAGAATCATCGTAGCAGATCTTGTCTTAGGGCAATCATTGAAAAGATTGTATCTCTCTGCTCCAATTTGTACCTCTTCAAAAACTGAACAAGTTCCAAATACTCCACTATCTGCCTTCAAACCATAAACAGTTGTCTGTACAACTGCCCCAGTGGCTAATGCTGTTCTTTTTAGATCCTGTTCTTCAACTCTCCCAGCACAAAATATATGTTTCTCTGCAAAATATTGTGTAGCTAAGTCACCAATAGCTAGACGGCTTAGGACTACATTTGCACTAGTTGCAGCAATTATATCTAACTTATCAAATATTATCTTCCATTCGGCATCTACAATACTTTGATATGATGATGGATCTGTTAGTCGCACTTCAGCATTGTCTTTCTCTGCTTTGAGCTCAAGTTCAAGGTTCAATAGTAAAATCTTCGGATTATCGAAACGTTTTGGTTGCTGTTCAAAACCAGCATATGAAAATGTTTTTTTAAATGCTACACCACGTAATAGAAAGCTATCCAGTACTGATCCACCAGTTACTTTTTTAATACCTATCAAGTCTTTATTCAATTCATCATCTAAATAAGAGACTGCATCTACAACCATTGTTGCGAAGTGAGTTTTATTATGGGCTAATAACTTAGAGTTAAGAGTAGTCTCTGCACACTTAATTAACATATTGCGTGTTACCTCACTTGTCTCCTCAGACAAGTTCACTTGTAATGTATTGATTCTTTCAATAGCGATCTTACAAGCTTTTCTAAACCCTGATATTATAACTTGGGGACTCATGCCATCTTCTATAAAGCTTCTAGCTTCTTTTAAAAGCTCACCAGCTAGAACTACAACACTCGTAGTACCATCTCCAACTTCATCATCTTGAGATCTAGCTATATCAACTAGCAATTTAGCTGCTGGATGCACAATTCCGAGTAAGTTTAAAACAGTTGCACCATCGTTAGTTATAGTTACCCCAT
Source organism: Cryptosporidium muris RN66 (assembly GCF_000006515.1). Classification (NCBI taxonomy): domain Eukaryota; phylum Apicomplexa; class Conoidasida; order Eucoccidiorida; family Cryptosporidiidae; genus Cryptosporidium; species Cryptosporidium muris. Next base: position 764,105 of record NW_002196572.1, on the reverse strand, counting down.
TGGAATCACCGTTTTTAATTAGTTTATCCATCCCACATGGTCCAAGTGTAGTACGAACTATATCTACTATAACTTGACAAGCATTTATATTGCTCAATATCTGACCACGTCCTTGTGAAGTATCTACTCCCTCACGAAGTAATATAATTGGAGCTCTCAACATCTGAGCCATGCCTGAATTAAATATAAGTATTACAAAACCTTCAATACAAAATTATATTATTGCGTTTATTTATAGTAATCTAAGCTTGTTATGTATATCTAACAATAGTTTCCAGGTACTTACTATTATCCGTGGGGCATTACTATTACAAATAGTATCTAATCTGTCTCTAATATTACCCGCTAATTAGGGTACCAAACCTAGTATATTTCCGGCGCTACACAGTAAAACTTAAGTACTTAACTTTAGTAACAACTGAAGTTAGTAATTATACTGAAGCTACGTAGTTGATGATAAGCACAAGTGTACAAAACCATGCAGATAATTTAAAATTAGAAGTTAAGTGCTTCATTTTAAGAAATTGCTAAGCTAAATTTTTTTGTTTAAATCTGAAAATATGGGATTGTATGAACTTAATTCTTATTAATATCTAAGGTTGTTATACTAATTATATAGGGGAACAATTAAACTCAAATTTAACTAGGGACTAGAATCCTGTTGTTATATATATTGTCAGGAATAAGTATCAGTAGTAATAATTTAAAAGTTCACCAACCTTGCCAATATCCATAACCGCTTAGAGTAGTAAACTGTCTTTGAAAAGCTGCTGTCTAATTTTTTATGTAGCATCAAATAAGTCCGCCCTTAATGGTGGGGTCATTGTACTATGGTAAATATTGCAGACTTGGTAAATTAGTTTTTTTTTCAGTAACTATATAGGCATAACCTATTATGATTCCAAATCAAGTACTAGTAGTTCAACAGCCGTCACAGCGTGATCAAGGAAGGAAGGCACAATTAAGAAATATACAAGCTGGGAAAACAGTTGCAGATGTTGTAAGAACAACTCTTGGGCCTAAAGCGATGCTTAAAATGCTTTTGGATCCGATGGGTGGCATAGTTCTAACTAATGATGGAAATAGTATACTACGTGAGGTTGACGTAGCTCATCCAGGTGCTAAGTCAATTATTGACCTATCAAGAACTATTGATGAAGAAGTTGGAGATGGTACGACAAGTGTAGTTGTATTAGCAGGCGAATTCTTAGCTTGTGCTGAACCATTACTTCAAAGAAATATACACCCAACTGTAATTATAAGTGGCTATTTAAGAGCTTTAGAAGATTCCTTAAAATATATGGAGAACCTAAGTACTAGGATAGATATAAACGATGAAGATTCATTAATAAGTGTTGTTGACTCTTGTTTAAAAACAAAATTTTCTGGTAGATGGGGTAATCTAGTAGGTAGTATGGCATTAAAGGCTGCAAACTTTGTAACTCTAATAGGACAAGATGGAAGAAAGGAAATTGATATCAAACGTTATGTAAAAATTGAAAAGGTACCTGGCGGTGAGATAGAAGATAGTGAAGTTTTAAATGGAGTAGTTGTAAATAAAGACATTATTCATCCTCGCATGAAACGTCTTATTATTAACCCAAAGGTTCTATTATTAGACTGTACTTTGGAATACAAAAAGGGAGAAAGCCAAACAAATGTTGAAATAACTAAAGAATCTGATTGGGAGGCTCTTCTTAAGCAAGAAGAAGAAGAGGTTCAGGAAATGTGTAGAGATATTATAGCAACAGGCTGCAATGTTGTATTTACAGAAAAGGGTGTTTCTGACTTAGCTCAACATTTCTTAGTTAAAGCTGGGATATCAGTTATTAGAAGAGTACGTAAAAGTGATAATAATCGTATTGCTAGAGTTACAGGTGCTACTATAGCTAGCCGTACTGAAGAACTTACTACTAATGATGTTGGCACCTTATGTGGAAGATTTGAAGTTAAGAAAATTGGTGATGAATATTTCTGTTTCCTAACTGAATCCAAAAATCCAAAGGCTTGTTCTGTAATATTAAGAGGTGGATCTAAAGATGTATTAAATGAACTGGAGAGGAATTTGCATGATGCCTTAGCTGTAGCTAGAAACGTATTACTTGACCCTGCTTTACTACCTGGTGGTGGTGGAACAGAAATGTACCTTTCTTGCTACCTTAATCAGCAGTCTTACAATGTAGATAGTACTCAGATGTGGGCGTATAAAGCGTTTGCTCAAGCATTAGAGGTCATTCCTAGAACTTTAGCGCAAAACTGTGGTGCAAATATAATGAAAACTTTGACAGCTTTGCGTTCCTACTGCATGTCTTTTAATAACTCCAATACAGATAGTCGACCTATATATGGCATTAATGGCGATAATGGTAGTGTCTGTGATGTTACTGAACTTGGAATATGGGACACCTTGAACGTTAAACAGCAAGTATATAAGACTGCAGTTGAGGCTACCTTGATGCTATTACGTATTGATGATGTATTGAGCTCTGTTTCCAAAAAGAAGGCCCAGAATCCTAATGTAGAGCAACCAAATGTGGAGTCATTTGGTGATTCTAGAGATGGTTAACTTTGTACTTGTGATAAAATAAATCAAATTAAGTAAGTGCACTTCAACTGGATATTTAAAAATGAATTATAGTGTCTCTAGTACTATTTTTCAACCATAAAAAAACTAGTAAAGGAACAGTTTCAAATAAATGCTACTAATTTCTTTTGAGTACATATATACGACATTTTCCCTTTAGCAACTCTCACAATGATACTCACATTGTTTCTAAATATAATCGGTACCCGTGTTCTTTTGTGCGCGTTTCTGCACTTTACTATCCCCATTAATGAGTATTCTGTTTCTCACAGAACAGAAGGAATTTGTATTTATTATGGTATGTGTCAATTAATAACTAGAAAAAAAATAACAGCGTTCATTACCTTGTATTATATATATTTGATTTTATTTACTACATTACCTCATAATGTACTTGGTACAGACATTCATGATCCAGGACTCAGCAGCAGAGAGCTGCACCAAAAATACTACTTCAAATCTTTAGGATTAAAATCTAACTCTAAAGATGATTTTTATAAGAATACTCGGGGATTAAATCAAGAAAAGTCAGTTATAATGCCAGAAATCCTGCTGCAGCTAGAAAAACTTCCAGAGAAATCTAAATCTCTGTTACTAACAGGAGTAATTGAGGAACGTAGCGATTTTTTTGAAAATATAGTTTACATGGAAGATAATGATGAGAGTAGAGTAAAATTAAACAATACTTTAAATAATACTTATGAAAGGGAAAATATTGACTCAGAACAATCAGAAGATTACTTTAGCTTTCATACTCTTGGCCCGACATATTATAAAAGAAGCAATCCAACACTTTCTATTCAAAATCACCTTTCATATTATATTCATCCATTACTCTTAATTGCTGATTTTATTGAGACAAATATGAATACAGAAAGTATTTTAATCACCTTAGATTCGATAAAGCTTATGAATAAATCTAACTTAGATTATAATACTAAAAAGCACAAAGAAAATTCTGAAATCCAACAAAGAGCATTTTGTGATGATAATTCAATAGAGATTTTGAATAATATTGTAAATAAAAAAAGAACTGGCACTTTAAAATTAATTAAGAAATTGGTGGAATTCGGTCTGAATATTGATTTGGTTCAGAAATACCCTGAAATATTTACAAATGCAGTGAGAAAATCCAACTATGAATTTGTAGAATTTTACATTAACTATTTACTTGAAAAAATTAAAGTAGATTCACTTCATTCTAGTAAAACTAATTTAAGTGTTTCAACTAACAATAACTCAGGCTATCTTGAAAGTGACTATAATACTAAAGTGAAAGGTGAATTGCTAAACTTATACAGTAATAATAGTGATTCTGAAATTTTGAATAACCATTTTATGCAAGCATACTTTGAAAATCCCCCTGCAAAGAATATGATAGAATCTTCTAATAGTGGTAATACTTGTAAACATTTATCAGACTCAAAAAGTTGTGAATCATGTAAATATTATTACTTTAAAGATTCAATTAATAAATATTCGGAACTATTAAATAATTTAGATGAAAGAGATTTATATTTTAATAAGACAATTTCTCGTAACTCGTGCTATCCAAAAAGCCTACAACTTCTAGTAAATTTAGTTGATAGATATAATCATACTCCTCTCTACTATGCTGTTAAGAAAAATGACATAAAAATGGTGAAAATTCTTTTAAAATATGGATCATATATAAACATTTGTGATCCCAGGAGTGGTTATAGCCCTTTAATGTTAGCTGTTCAAAATCACAACGGGGCCATGTTAAGCTTTCTATTAAATAATGGTGGAGATCCAATGCTTATATCACCAACTTCTGAGGAGGATGTATTGGATGTTGCTATTGCAAAGAATGACAGAAAATTAATTGAAAGGATAATTAACCATGAGGCTTATGGAAAATTATGTGACAATAAAAAATCCCCTGAAATCTTCAAGTATTTAAATGACAACTTTAGCTATATACATCCCAAAAGTGATTGTGAAGTTGGAAATTACTTTTTTTTAAATAATGTTGATATCCCGAAAGATGCTAAACACATTTTGCACGCAATACAATCTAATATTCCAAATAAACTACTTAAAAAGCTCCTAAATATGGAAGAAAAGAAGAAAGTGGCAACACTTTGTCAAATAACAGATAAAAGTGGTCGAGGAGTACTATGGTGGTCTGTTTATCATGAAAATATATCCCAAGTTCAAAATATTTTGGATTTTTATGAAAAAGCTACTAAAAATAGGTGGGAGGGATATTTAAGCTGTAATCCTCATAAAGAAGATGAAAATGGAATTTATCCTTTAAATTTAATTATTACCAGATCTTCTAAATTTCCAAGAAAGCTTGTTACTAGACTCTTGAAGTTTAAAGATCCAATGACCCATAGCTCCTTATTACTACAGGTTCTTACTAAATCTAAGCAACAGTTTGGAGCTTTTAAAAATCTACTAGATTTTCTTAGAAATCATTTTAATATATCTCTTTCGTCTTTTAACATATGGTCGGATGATCCAGATATGTTGGACCCGATTGGATTTGCCTTATTCAAGCAATTACCTCAGCATATTTTATCATATTTACTGGAACTAGCTTTAGAATATGCGAGCGAATTTGTAGAAGATATAAATCACTGGAGAATTAAGACAGAAAGAACAATTAGGGCAACACAACAGATCCATGATATCGCCTTATCAAAAGATACTTTATACAGACAAGATATGGAACATAACAAGGGAGAATACAATAAATCAAATTTAAGACAACAATCTAAAACTGATAATATTAATAATAAACAATGGTTTTTATTTAGAAATTCACCTTCAACTCATAATATTTACGATAATACTAAACAATCTAGAAAGAGTTCAAAGCAATTTCAAGGTAGATGGAAATCTCATATTGTTAATAAGCAGCTTCAAAGATACAAAGTATCTTATATTCCAATATCCCTGCCTTTAGATAGTACTCCTCTCCGTATTTTAAGTCCTACTTTAAGTTCAATACTTATAACTAAGAAGTATACAGAAATTACAGATAACTATAACGACATTATTCGAGTGATTATAGGACGTGGCCCTACACACAGATCAGTAATGAAAATTAGAGAGCTTTTACGCTTGGCTGTAGGTCTAGGTACTTTCCATTTTAACTCTTATGGTGCAGAAGGTATTGAAGATAAACTACGAAATATTGAATCTCGGGAAACACAAAATAAGGAACCTTTATTGTATGAACGAAATAAAGATTGGGATTTTCAATGCTTGAAAAGCGAACAATTATATAAGAAACGGTTATCAATTTCATTTTCAACATTTTCACCTTACCTAATCTCTACCTCACCTAGTTATACATCCAAAATTGGTGAATCTTATATATATCCATTTGGAGAAGCTAGTTTGGATGTTATTCATTCTATAGCAGAACTAAGACCTGAAACAATTGGTGAAGTTTTAGTACGGATAGACTATTCATATGAAACTGATTGTGATAGAGTTTTGGCCTTATTAGAAGCTCTACCTGAAGACTTTCCTCCATTTTCATCAGAGTTATACTCACCCTTAGAAAGAGCTTCTACTATTTTGTACAAATATAATGGAAAAAGAAATATACTTCCGGTCATAAAAAGATTTCTTTCACATAAATACATTAAGCTATTTACTCCTATACATTTGACTGAATCTCTTAACATTCTCGCTCTTATTGAATTTGTACCAAGCTCATTTCTTGAAATGATTGGAGGAACATCTTCTGAAACTTTACTGAAGCATAGAGGTGTTGAAAAGGAATATGAAGATATAAATTTAAAGGATAAAAGTTATACTAAATTTGATATGGGAGATCTCCAATATACTTCTGAAACAAAATACTCACATTCTGACATTTATGAAAATAACACATATTTTAATGGAAAAATTCCAAATACAGAAAATTTTTCAGAAAAACCAGAAATATCAATCAAGCTTAAAATCATCCATGAAATTAGAAATATTAGAAACCTACCATGGAGCTCCAATTTGGATAAGTCTGACATACTGTTTTGTGTTTTGTGTTTAATGACTCTTGCTGGTCTCTTTGTAATATACTTTAATATCAGCTACAAAATCGCTTTATTTGTTTCAAAAAGACTTTACTACTTTCCAGAATGGTATTTTAATATAAATATGTTAGATTCTGAGGGCTTAAGATTTGCATTACTATGTAATATACCAAGACCATCAGACAAAAACATTAAAGTAGCTTTTTTTAATGCTCTAAGGAAATGTTTTTTTTTTGATCCAACTTATAAAATCGAGAATTTTCCAATCTTTAATAAAGAAGATAAATTTACTACATTTATTGGATCTATAAAACTTTTTTTTATTATATCTTTAACACTTTGGTACTTCATTTGCAAGATATATGAAGAAGTTTTTTTATTCATATTTTTTACAATTACAGCAATAGTCATTTGTACTTTTCATAGTTGGAGAATTAATGAAGTTATATTCTATCAATTAAATATTTTTCTCACGTGTAAGAATAGTACTGTGTTACCAGAGGTACTAACGCTACTGAAACGAACAAACAATCAAATAATATATACAACTCAAAGAGCTATTTTTTTGTATAATACCCTAACAAGAACCCCAAATAATATTAGACATATCTTCAATATAAATAATTCCACAATTACAAGATATAATATCAACAAGCTTGAAAATAGTTCCATAGGACAATCAAAGCTAAATCTAGATTTCTATTTATCTGATCATATCCCTTTATTTCAAAAAACTCAGAAATATGAATATTCAAGTAAATATTCACATACATGTTTTAGAATCTTATTTGGTATTAATATAATATGCTTCATTTTTTCATTTATTGTTACACTGAAAATACCAACTGAGTGGCATAAAAGACTTATGCTTAATGGTTACAAAGGCTGGTTTGGCTTGATTAATGAAGTTATAGCTGTATTTCGTGATATTAGTAATAAACGAAAGCTTTATATTTTCCAATATCCCAATATTTATCAAGTAACCTTATTCTATCCATACTTTGTATCATTTATCAACTTTCTAACTTTCCTCTACTATTGGCAAATATTTTCCATTATAACTGCACCTTTATTCAGTGTAATTCTTGTTTTGTATCACTTTTTTGCCTTATCATTGGCATTTAAAAATGCTTTGCATACTCCTACGAATATACTCTTACCTAATGCAAGAAATAGTAAACTACTTATGTTCCAAACTTTATCTAATAAAACTAACTCAGAGAATCTAAATACCCCTAAAAAAGCGGATTTCAGTCAAACTTCTACCAGCCAAAATTCAAAGAAAGATCTTTTAAGCTCAAAATTGAAGATTTTTGGTCATTTGTTCCCTGATAATTCTAAATGTCTTACTGAATCTAGAAGTGTTCGAAAACTAAAAATAGATTCTGTTGAACATGATATTACAAATATTCCAAATATTTCCAAAGGAGAAACAAAAAAATTTTACGATACTGATAGTCTATATAAGGTGAAAAGTTACAATTATATTCAGGATTCTAATGATATAGCTGAAGAACTTTATTTAAACGTGAAAGAAATAACTGAAGAATCATTACTTTACTCAAATGATATTATGAAATTAAAAAAAGATTCATTAATGAAACCATATCTGGATTTAGATAAATTAGTCTACGGTCAATCAGCTAACAGTGCATATGAACTACTTGAGAACGATTGCACTCCTGATTCCATGAATATAATAAATGAAATTCAGTCTTATAATTTTAATCACTCACCCTTTAATTCGAATATTTTGAATTTAGATATTTTAAGTGCAAATGCCGAAATTTCCTATTATCAGATACTAGAAGCTCAAATTTATCCCTTCTTTCTTTGGGCAGATGTCAGACGATCTTCCTATAAAATATATAAACAATTTTGGAAACCTTTAGATATTGTAAAAGATATGTGTGCATTGATCTTCCTATTTTTAATTATTATATTAGCGTATGTGGAGTTATCTAATTCACCAATTAAGACAATAAAGTTATGGGATACTACTCGTATTGCAATACTTTCGCTTAGCCTTGTTCAACTCTACATTATGTATATAATGGTCAGTATTCATAAATTAAATGTTGAATGTTGGAAATGGGTGCCAGATATATTTGATGTATTACCTATTTGTTCAAATTTATTGGATTCTGTTGAAACTTTGATGAGGATGTTACACATTTTAACTTCACCACTCTACATATTAAATATTCCTATTACAATTCTCACTTTTTGTACAGCGATAATACTTATTGTTATTCCTATTAGTGTAATTCTGTAATTCTGAAATATATAAATAGATCTCCACTAATACATGCATGCAATATCAATTTCCAAAGATATAAAATAAAATATTTAATTCAGTTCTATTCAACAAATACTTGGCTCTTGTAAAATCTGACACTTCATTCCTACTGTATTCTTATGTAGTAATCTTCTTTTATGGTTTTCTAAAAGTTTTCTCTTACTTTTTGAAGATGTCATTGTACAAATATATATTGTCTCGTCTCATTATTAGCGGTAATTAATTATTCCTAAAGTATATAGACTCAGAGATTACATTTATAAATAATTTAGGTCTCTATGTACAAATTTAAATCTCATCTTTATCTGTTTTAATTTCTCAAGTTTCTAAAAGTATCCTTTTATTTGTTACTTTTGTTTTCATTACCTTTTTACCTTTGCACCGTTTTAGCGCCAAAGTTAGGCAGTTACAAGAATTTTCATGGAGTTCTAGTCAGTAGAAGTTTAGCCCCTCTCCGAAGTTATAAATCAACTAGCTCATAATTCATATAAGGGTATCTTGAAACTCTCATATGGTAATTAAATGGATTGAGTTGACAATAACAGTTGCAGCACTGATAATCTTCCATAATGCCAAGGATGTAGAGACATCTGTATCAGGAACTAAATATGGATACAAGGTAACTTTAGATAATGAAGAGCCACAAGAAGCAAAGGAGTATTATTTAGGTCAACTGATACTTGATAAAGAAAAGGTAAATAAAAAAGAATCATTATTTCCCCCTTATTCAGGAGATAGATTATCTGCACCAGCACAATTGTTGGAATCAATAATTCTTCGTGATTTAGGACGTTTTATCCGCATATCTAATTTCCTCTCTAACCTTGGATATGACTTTGGAAGATATAGATACTCTGATACAGCTCTCACATCAGCATGTAAAATACCAGGTGAAGTAGGGTACTTCCTTGTTGCTCATCTACTATCACTTGGAGCTCCCGTAAATACATATAGTGAAGATATGTATACACCATTACTTTTGGCTTGCAAATATAAACATAAGAGAGTAGTAAAACTACTTATTGAACATGGAAAGTGTATAGTAGACTGTGCAGACTCAGATGGGAGAACTCCATTGTTTTACGCTATAAGTCAAATGGATAAAGAATTACTTATATACTTTTTACAAAAGGGTTCCAATGCTAATTTTAGAGATTTATTGGGCAATACTCCCTTAATACATGCTGTAATGATGGGTAATAAAGAAGCTCTAAAACCTCTACTAAGCTCTGGAGCATCTCCATGGCTGCGTAATTACGCAGGCTATGATCCTGTAACTTTGGCAGTTATAGATAATCACATAGATTTTATATCTATCTTAATAAATAATAACAACTATTCTAAACAGGAATTAAGTATTAGACGTTTAGTACCTGATTACAATTATCTTGCAGCTCAAAGATTACTAGTGGGAGTTCAGAAACAAGTACCAGAATATATTTTGTTAGAGTTGCTAGAAATCGAAATTATTTTAGAAAATGTATTGATATGTTCAGTATCTGATAAACAAGGTTTTACTTTGCTATGGTGGTCTGCCAAGTTATATTACACACTTTTTATTCAGAGACTGTTGCAGTTTTATCAGCGTGCCCAGTCTTTGTCTGAGGGACATATTTGTAATCCTCATAAAAGTGGCAATAGTGAAATTCTACCTTTAGAAATGATGATAACCCAACTACATTACAATTCTAAAATTTCTAAAATAGCTTCTAAAAGATTATATCAGGAACTTGTATTTTTTAATAAATCCAATCTGAAAAAGACTAGGTTTAATGTAGACCTAGAAAACATATTTACAATACTGTATATGACAGATCCCTATTCTAAAAGATCATTTTTACTACAAGTACTATATCTTGGAAGAAATATTGATAATATAATGAGGATTTTTTTTGGTTTACCACACAACTACTTGGAGAATAACTGCACAAATTATATCAACAAAGATGATATAGATTTTATAAAATTCCAAAAACTAATCAGATCATTAATGCTTCAATTAGATACAAGAAATCTCTTAATAAATGAACTTGTATTAGATAGTAACTCAAATATTATAAGGAAGAATAACACAGACTTAGGTTCATCACTGGATGCTACCTACAACTCCTACGCAACTAGTATTTCCTGTATAATAAATTCAAAACCTTCAAACAATAGCCAAATGGAATTCTTTACACATCCAGCAAGAAGTTTAATTAGTCCAATGTTGTACCCTCTTTTAGTTAGAGGTGAGACAAAAATTCTGGAGGAATCCAATGCTCTTAGTATAAGTGTTTCAAGAGGAAATAATAGACTTGTCTTATTTCTTGCAAATGTATATAATCAATGTATTCAAGATGATAATTTTTCTTCTCTATCTGTTTATAGAAAACTCTGCATGGAGGCGTACTATGGAGCCTTAAAAATGGCTTTGAAAAAGTATCATCCTTTGGATTCAATTTCACTTATTCAAAAGGGTGCAGATATTTCTCTTTATACTCTATTAAGATATAGACCAAATACTTTCGGTGAAATTCTAATGAAACTTAACTATTGTGATCCTACAGATGAAGTTATTGCTATAAAATTACTTCAATATGTTATTCATGGCTTTCTTCCAAAACTTTGCTATGGGACAAATGTTTTTCAAAATTTCTATCACCCCTCCAATCCTATAAACTATATAAATGATCAAACTAAGGCTTGTACAATAATGTCTCTTGAGTACTATGGAATTGAGGGATCTAAACCATCTCCACTGGAGCACTCTATTATATTGTTACTTAATATTCCATGTGATGTTAGTAATACTAGATTTGTTGATATACTAGTTCACTCCTTTGCCAAAAATGCCTTTTTTCTCAGATATGGTTGGGTTCATTCTCAACATATACATAGAGCTCTAAATTACATTATGGACAATCCCCGTAATTTTGATAAGCTTGATACATTTACAAATTATTTATTACCATTGTTAGGGTTTTCTTCTTATCTTACAAATTCACTATTGTATAAATTCCAATTTAATGATATATCCAAACCCATATATTATTATTTTTTAAAAAGGAGTCTTTTTACAGAATTTCTCCTTAACCATCCTTTATTTACTTCTATGACCCATATTAATAGAATTTTGGTTTGTATCATCATCTCAACTTTTACTTTCTGCATTCTCTTATTAATTCTGGTTCTTGCAATGGCAGATTACCCTACAGCATATTATGAAAAGAGCCAATTTCTCAATGAAAGTTTTACTCAGGATAAATCATCATTTGCATCTTCTAAATCTGTATCAAGCTCAAGCTCTTCATTAAAAGTTGAGCAAATACTGCATAGGTCTCCATTAAAAAAATATTGGGTCAAAATTCTGAATAAATTCTATACAATCTCGTTTCATCTGTGTTTATATCTTTTCTATTCTGGATATAGAGCTATTCCTTCACTCCTATTCATCCCAAATTTAAGTAATAAACCTTTATCTAACTTGCAACTAATTTTGATTAGTATCAAGTGTACTTTATTTGGAAATTATTCCATTAACGAATTAAACTCAGTTAAAAATTGTGACGATAATTCATCTTTTATGAAGAATTATATGGAAGAAAGTACATTTTTCAAAACATTAGTGATCAAACTAAAGCATATTCAATTGTCTCTGTTACGCATCTTTTTATGGACAATATCTTCAATTTGGTTATTCCAATCCAAAAATTTTGATTCGGGAATAGTCATTGTATACCTTGCACTGTTCTCTATTTTTATTAATATGGCATTCCTTTCGTGTGGAGCTTCTACACAAGACAAAGACAAATTTTACCATTTATTTGTTCCCTCAAATCTAAAGTTCTTGAAAATTTATAAATATTCTAAAAAAAGTTCAAATAGTGAGAGCACTTCAAATCCATGCTTATCTTCTTTCCAGTGTAATTTGAATTCCTCCATACAAGATTCACCTTCATATTCTTCAACGAATTCAATTCACAGTAGAAATAACTCGGTTAATTTTTCTTTATTAAATGATAAAGTTGGTGCAGTTCTAGATAAATGCTCTTCTTCACTATTATCACCAACAAATTATACAATCTTGCCTCCTTCACATTACAATATAAGTAGAAGAAGCCATACAAATAATACTTCATTCTCAAATTTTTTTAAATTTAAAGATCTTCTGACATCAAACCCTTTATTCAATAGGAGAAATTTTTGGATATGTAATTTTCCATCTTATAAGAAATGGAAATATAAAGAAGTATTTCCTGAATACTATTATTTGTGGCTTAGCCTTCAAACCCAGAATAATTACTCTGTAACATTTGATTCATCTAAAAATCTTCGTTTTAATTCCTCAACTAATGCAATTATGACTTCTCAAAGTCCATTTGAAGCAATAAATAATAGAATTAAACTTGAAGAAGATGAATATATCACAAATAACACGTATAACTCTGTAGGTACTAATTCCATCTATTTGGCCCCACCAACTTCCTCTCATGATGTTAATAGAAACTCAACAAAATACTTAAAAAACCTTACAATACAAAATTCCAGAATTGAGTCTCATCTTTTAGCTATTTGTCAAAATGAGTGCATCTTTCCAAATGACTACCGTAAGTGGTATATTTTACAGTGGTGCTCTTGTATACTTATTGGATCATCTTACAGCTTATTCTCTCTATATGATGCAAAAAATTTGTACTATAGATTTCTACAATATCCAACAATATGGAATATGTATGGAAAAAATTGGTTTATAACTATTATTGGTGAAACAATAACTTCTGTTCACATATCAGTACTAGCATGGAACTGTTTAAATCCTTTGGGTATATTATGGGTTACACTTGTTCAGAGATATCGAGTTTTTACATATATAACAAAGGTTTTAAGAAAAGAGAAAAGGGAGTCTGAATTAAGTCACATGAATGAAACTCTAATACTTCGTCAACTTACACTCTTTCTTACATTGTGGAATTTCATTATATGTAGAAACAACAGTTTTCTACAAATAACACTACATAACAAATATTTAAAGGCTATATTTATCTTCTTTTTCCTTTTTTTATCTCTCCATTTCATTCTTATTAGAAGTAATCCTACGGTGATAGTAAGATCTCAGCTACTTTATACTCTCTTCATTATAGTTTTAGTATTATTTTTTCTGGCTATTCTCTTCTTTGGATTCATAATACTACTTAATCATATAACTAAGAATATTTCGACCTCTATAAATAATATTTTACATGTATTCTATCAT